>NC_141157.1:17652056-17728627 GCF_053477565.2 Lygodium microphyllum
CTTTAATAAATAAGTGTGCTTAAATAAATATTGGCGCCACGCCTTTAGTGATAAGGCATGCACCCATCAAAAATAGTAATTCTTCTAGGCATTTGGATTCACGCCATCGCCCAGTGTTACCTAATGCCACCGCCACTTGCTCTACACATCAATTGAAGCATTCACAATTGTTAGAAAATACTTAAATAAAATCCAACAAAAGTGAATACCTAGCAATCTTCAGCTACTACAAAATAATTAAATAGGTTAATTTAACTCGAGTGTGCACTCTAAACTCATAAACGTCCATTAATTTAATATATTTTTTTATAGAATCACCCGCTATGGAATCACTCACATACACATTAAATTAATCTAACACCAGAAAAGGATAGGCGTCCCCGTCAGCTTCTTGCACAAGGAATCCACCTTGTGTACGAGCCCCAGCAAATAAATAGTTTTAAAAAATCCACCATGAAATATGCCTCCTAGCATCATACCCCCAGGGTGGGATAGCAATTGTCCTCAATTCCTATTAGCTCGATGTGGAGCCAGTAGTGAGGGGTAAGCACTTAGGTCATGGGCGTGCATCCATTGGGCCTCTTCAACAAGATGATTTTTAAACTTAATTAAATACCTAGAGAATATCTAGGGCTAGTTCTAGTGGTCATAAAGTCAATGTCTAAAATAGTTTCATGTTCAAGGATTTCAGTTTCTTCTTCTAACAAAGGAGGGTTTTCATAAATAGGGTGGATAGGCAATTGGCCTCTAAAAGGTCGTAACAAACTGATATGAAAAGTATTATGGATCTTCCAATGTTTGGGTAGTTCTAATTTAAATGCATTGTCATTGATCTTGTGAATTATTTTGAAAGGTCCATAAAGCCTAGGTGCTAATTTAACAACAAGGTGTTTCTCAACACTTTTCAATCTTCTCTTTTCAATGCGTAACCAAACATAATCACCGACATTGAAACTCATGGCCTGCCTTTTCTTATTAGCTTGTTTAGTGTATGATTGTTGGGCTTTCACAATCATATCTTTAACTTGAGCAAAAATAGTAGCATGCGTATTGGCAATATCATCAGCAGCTTTAACTTTATTCAACAATGATGTCACAGGTGTAGGCAATCTATGTCTATAAATGATTTCAAAAGGTGCTTTATGAGTAGCTGTGTGTGGTGTATTATTGTATGCAAATTGAAGTAGATGCAAATGTGTGTTCCATGTTTGTGGTTTTAAATTGTGTATGCACGCAAATCTAGAATTGTACTATTAGTAGCTTCTATTTGCCCATTGGTTTCAGGATGGAATGTAGATGAGAAATCAATCTTAGTACCCAAATTAGCAAACAAAGTAGTCCAAAAATTATTACAAAATCTCAAATCACGATTAGAAATAATAACTTTTGGCAAACCATGATTAGTGAAAACAGTCTTCAAAAAGAGTTGTGCGGCTTGAGATATAGTTAATGTTTTCTTGCATGGTAGAAAATATGATTGTTAACTAAATCGATCTACTATAGTCCAAATCATATCATGATTAGCTTGTGTATTAGGCAAACCAGTTATAAAATCCATTGAAATATGTTCCCATGGACTATCAGGAATTGGTAAAGGCATTAGCAAACCATATTGCTTACCATGGTGTCGCTTGACTCTTTTGCAAATTAAACATTCAGAAACAAAGTTAGAAACATCAGATTCCATTTGCACCCAGTAAAAATCTTCAACCAATGTTCTTAAGGTGGAAGTAATACCTTTATGGCCTTGATATGGAGGACAATGAATTTTGTGCAACACAAATTATCTAAATTGAACAGTGACATGTAATCTTTTTTCATAAAACATAAATCTATCAGAATAAGACAAAAAATCAATTGGAATCCAGTTATTAGCAACTAATTTGTTTATGCATATTGGATGTTGTACGTGTGCATAACGAATGCGGAAAGGTCCCCAAGAACAAAGAACTCTACAAACCTTCATAATTTCAAGTAAAAAAGCAAAAGAAAATTTACACAACATAAGATAAAAATACAAATTAGGTGCAATCTCCCCCCATGCCTAGTGCAAGCACTTCACAAGACATTCATTGATAGATTTATTTATATTCAAGCTAAAAAATAGCCCACTTTACAAATAGCATGATTTTGCTTTTGTGTTTGCATTTGCCCAAATATAAAGTAAGGCGTTCAGGCTGTGTCCAAATACAAATATCAAATAATGAAATAGTTAACTTAGCGCCTATGCCCATACAAGATAATAAATATTTTGTCAAGCACTTTAATAAATAAGCTCACTTAAATAAATATTGGGCTATGCCTTTAAGATGTGAACCGATCAAAAATAGTAATTCTTCTAGGCATTTGGATTCATGTCATCACTTGGTGCTACCCAACGCCACTGCTGCTTGCTCTACATATCAATTGAAGCATTCACAATTGTTAGAAAATAATTAAATAAAACCCAATAAAAGTGAAAATCAAGTAGTCTTCATCTATAAAATAATTAAACAGGTTAGAACTTTGTCCTAACCTTAATTTAATTCAAGTACACACTCTAAACTCATAAATGTCCATTAATTTAATATGTATTTTACGGAATCACCCTCTATGGAATCACCCACATGCACATTAAATTAATCTAATGCCCGAAAAGGACAGGTACCCCCATTAGCTTCTCGCACAAGGAATCCACCTTATGTACGAGCCCCAACAAATAAATAGTTTTATGAAATCCACTGTGAAATATGCTTGCTGGCATCACTTGCTCTTACTAACTCAGATTTCAGGGAAGAGGGGGAGAGATTCTTGCCTGTCATATGATTTGAGGCATCAGTTAGTGGGGGAAGAGGGGAGAAGATATGTTCTATGTTCAGTATTTATCATCTCCATAAAGAGTTTGATTTTTGAATTACCTCTTCTTATTCTCCCAATGTCTCCATGTATCATTATGTAGATTTCTGAAGGGGAGTGGGAGGAGGCAAGTGAGTTGTCAATGAGAATGTAATTTTCCTTTTTTTTGTTCCAATGAAATTGAAAATAAAGAAAAGGGGGGGAGGGGGAAGTGAGTATACCCTAGCAATTCCTTTGTATACCCTAGCAATTCCCTCTCTTGAATTGTAAGTCCTACCCTCAGTAGGTACTCCCTTTGCTCTTGTTGTCTTAGGCTGGTTTTTGCTTCGGTGCACCTAGATACATAGACTATGCCTTATGGCCCTCTATGTAATCTCCAGCTTCTTCTTTAAGGTTTCAATGGCCTCCTCCTCTTTGTTGAGATATCGAGCTCCACTCGTGATATGCCAGGGTGACCGTTGTGCATTTATGTCACCGACGTGTCAGTTGCAGATGCGGTTGGTACACCGCCCATGAATAATAGCTAGATGACAGCTATCCCTATCTACTCTAGTTCATGGCTCAGTTAGTATGCCACCTTATTTAGTTGAGTTTGGTTTGAGACCCATATATAGGGTTCTTCTATTTCTATGTACAAGAGTTCTTTTGGCTTACACAACTAAGAAGAGGAAAACTGCTTTCAGCCTCCACCCTTGTGTGTATTCCCCCATTGTGCAAGCAAGAAAGCTACAAGTGAGACTCCTTCCTTCTCTCCCACAATCTTGACATGGTATCAGAGCCTTGTTCGTGGTAAGGAGCTCAAGAAAGCAAGCCAAGCTCGCGGTGTTCTGGTAAAAGGAGCAGTGTTGCTTTCATTTTCTGTTTTGGGAGTAGATCTCTGCAGGTAGCATAGTCGTAAATTGGAAGAGTGCACTGTCTCAGGTTGAGACGCCCTTCGCGGTGAAGCAAGAGGGTAGTATATGCTGCGGGAGTAGGCTTTAGCCCTTGGCGACCCTGTTTTTTTTATTTGAGGCCATTTCGGGGCCTGTTTTGGAGGTGGAAGTTTTCTGCAGGCACTCAGGAAAAGACCCTATTTTATGCTGTGCGACCATTGTTCTACAGGTCAGTGAAAAGTTACTGTAAAAATTGCATCGTATGCTTGTGCGTAGAGACATTGGGAGTTTCAGAATCATCCTTGGTTCCTGTTTATGCAAAATCGTCACTAGGAAGTGGTGCGCAGATCGGTCGCAGTATGCTCACGTAGTGAATCCCGGAAGGTCCCCAAGAACAATGAACTCTACCTTTTTGCACAAAAAACAATGTAAAAGCATGAATGACAAGAAGCAAGAGACCAATTGGGTTCAATCTCCCCCCATGCCTTGTGTGAGCGCTTCACAAAGCATGTATTTTATGTATATTTCCATCTTCATGCTCAATAATAGCCCAATTTACAAAAATACGACAAGCTTTTAGCTTTTGAGTTTGCTTTCTACAAAAATAGGAAATAAAGCTAATGGACGGTGCCCATGGAGTTTGGCACGCCCAATCTCAATGTTCCAAATAGAAATAACATATCCGTGCGCATAGGTGCATACAAAATAATAATCAATAATCAATGCCTCAATAGACATAACAAAATATAGGCGTGGCACCTATCAAAATATAATCCATAGGTCGAATACTCGCTAGACTCCAATGCTTTCCTTCGCCACTGCTGCTATCTCTACACATCAACTGAAGCATTCACAATCGTTAGTAAAATAATACAATTAAACCGACAAAAGTGAATACCTAGCAGTCTTCAGCTACATAAATAAATCAACTGGTTAGAAATAAATCCTAACCTTAATTTATTACGAGTGCGCACTCTAAACTCATAAACATTTATTAATTTAATATGCATTTTGCGGAATCACCCGCTATGGAATCACCCATGTACATACTAAATTAAATGAAACGCCCGAAAAGGACAAGCGTCCCCATCAACTTCTCGCACAAAGAATCCACTTTATGTATGAGCCCTGGTCATCTAAGTTTACGGAATCCACCGTAAAATCTCACGGAATCCACCGTGGCACGGAATCCACCGTGGAATATGCCTCCTGGCATCATACCCCCGGGGTGGGATAGCAATTGACCTCAATTGCTATTAGCTCAATGTGGAGCTAACAGAGTGGGGAAAGCATTTAAGCCTCTAGCGTGCATCCATTGTGCTTCCTCTACAGGATGGTTCTTAAATTTTACTAGATATCTAGAATACCTTCGGCCAGTTCTAGTGGTCATATAGTCAGTGTCTATAATAGCTTCTGGTTCAAGTATTTCAGTCTCTTCTTCTAATAAAGGTGGGTTTTCATAGACAGGGTGGATAGGTAATTGGCCTCTAAATGGTCTCAATAAACTAATGTGAAATGTATTGTGAATTTTCCAATGAGATGGTAATTCTAACTTGAATGCATTATCATTAATCTTATGAATGATTCTAAATGGTCCATAAAATCTAGGAGCTAGTTTGACAACTGGATGTCTATCTACACTTTGCAGTCTACGCTTTTCTATTCTCAGCCAAACATAATCATCAACTTTGAAATTCATGGCTTGTCTTTTCTTGTTGGCTTGTTTGGTATATGATTGCTGGGCTTTAGCAATCATATTCTTAACCTCATCAAAAATACTGTTATGCATACTAGCAATATCATCAGCACTCTGAATTCTATTAGACAAAGATGCAACAGGTGTAGATAATCTATATCCATAAATGACTTCAAAAGGTGCTTTCTTTGTAGATGTGTGCGGTGTATTGTTATATGCAAACTGTAATAAATGCAAATGAGTATCCCATGTCTGAGGTTTAGAGATAGTATATGCACGTAAAAGATCTAGAATGGTGCTATTTGTGGCTTCTGTTTGTCCATTTGTTTCTGGATGAAATGCAGATGAGAAATCAATCTTTGTGCCTAGATTAGCAAACAGAGTAATCCAAAAATTGTTACAAAATCTAGAATCACGATCTGAAATAATCACTTTTGGCAATCCATGGTTAGTAAAAACAGTTTTCAAAAATAATTGTGCTGCTTGTGATGCTGTTAAAGTTTTCTTACATGGAATGAAATATGCTTGCTTACTAAATCTATCTACAATTGTCCAAATCATATCATGGTTAGATTTAGTATTTGGTAAACCATTAATGAAATCCATAGAAATATGTTCCCAAGGTTTAGATGGAATAGACAAAGGCATTAGTAATCCATACTATTTACCATGATGTCTCTTTATTCTTTGACAAATCAAACATTCAGAAACGAAATTAGATACATCTGTATCCATATGCGGCCAATAAAAATCTTCAGTTAACATACGTAATGTAGATATGATACCTCTATGACCTTGATATGGGGGACAATGAATTTCATTCAAAACAAAAGATCGGAATGGAATAGTAACACACAGTCTCTTTTCATAAAACATAAATCCATCATTATATGACAATGAATCAACATTAATGAAATTATTTTGAACTAATTTATGCCAATCAGAATGAAAAGTAATATCCTGGTGATATGTATCTTTCATAGCAATCAAAGAATCAAAAGATATGACAGAAATATTATGAATTGCAGGTCTTCTACTCAATGCATCAGCAACTACATTTTCTTTTCCAGGTTGGTATTGAATGATAGGATGAAAACTTTGAATGAAGGAAGCCCATTTGATATGACGGTCAGAAATTTGGGGTTGGCTAAGTAAATGTCTAATGCTTTGCTGGTCGGTCTTTATCATGAATTCTGAACCCATTAAGTAGTGCTTCCACTGTCTTAATGCTTGTACAATTGCTAATAGTTCTTTGTCATATGTGGAATATTTCAGCTCAGAGGGTTTCAGCTTAGAACTAGAATATGCTATTGGATGATTGTCTTGCATTAGTACGGCTCCTATTCCTGATCCGCTAGCATCAGTCACAACTAGAAAGAATGGTCTATTAAAGTCAGGAAATTGTAAAACAGGGGCATTGGTTAATGCACGTTTCAGTAAGTCAAAGGATTTCTGCTGATTTTCGGTCCATTGATAAACAATTCCTTTCTTGAGAAGTTTGGTTAATGGTAAAGCAAGTAATGAAAAATTACGTACAAACTTTCTATAAAAACTAGCAAGACCAAGGAATGAGCGTAACTCATGCACGTTTTTAGGAACAGGCCAATGCAATATTGCATCAATTTTCTTAGGATCAACTTTAATTCCTTCAGATGATACAATATGACCTAAATACTCAATTTTTGTCTTAAAGAATTCACTCTTTTCAGGATTTGCAAACAATTGATTTTCTTTCAGTAATTGAAAAACTAATGACAAATGCTCATAATGCTCTTTCTCATTTTGACTAAACACCAAAATATCATCAAAGAAAACAATCACACAGTACTGATATTTCAAAAAGATACGGTTCATCATTCTACTGAAAGTGGCAGGTGCATTAGTCAATCCGAATGGCATGACTAAGAATTCGTAATGGCCAAACTGTGTTCTGAATGTAGTCTTAAATATGTCAGATTTATCTAGCCTCACGTGATGATATCCAGACTTAAGGTCAATTTTACTAAATATAGAAGATCCTTGCAGTTTGTCCATAAGGTCATCAACTCTAGGTATAGGATACCTATTCTTTACAGTGATCTTATTTAAAGCTCGGTAGTCAATACACATACGATAGGTATTATTCTTTTTCTTGACTAAGAGTACAGGTGCACCGAATGGAGAACTGCTAGGTCGAATTAAACCTCTATTTAATAATTCTTCAACTTGACTCTGGATTTCTTTTTGCTCTATTTGATTGTGCCTATATGGTGCTTTGCAAGGTGGTTGTGTGCCAGGGATTAAATCAATCTTATGGTCTTCTGGACGTGAAGGAGGTAAACCTGGTGGTAGGTCTTCTGCAAAACAGTCCTTAAAATATGCAAGAAATTCCTTATGCCTAGGGTGCATATGATTTTCCTTTGCGTGCAATTCATTCACCCAAATGAGATATGATTTAGTACTCTTGCGTAATGCACGTTTTGCTTGAGTATGCGAAGCAGAGGAAAAATATTAGATGCATGCATACCATATAATGTAATAGATTTTCCTTGAAAATTAATATTCATTGTGTGTGTGGAATAATCTATATTTGGATTATGCTGGTGTCTCCAAGGCATTCCTAGAATAATGTCACTCGACTGTAATGGAACAACTAAGAAATTTCTTCTTTCGGTGTATGAACCAATTTGAATCTCTAAATCTTGAACTTCTTGTGTACCATTATACCTAGTACCTAAAAATGCAGCTTTTATACGATAATGCGTAGGTACAGTCTGTAATTTCAATTCCTTTACCAATTTTGCTGAAATAAAATCATGAGTACTACCATCATCATGCAAAATAGTCTTTTCCTTTCCATGCACCAAACATTTTATAGTCAATAATGAATGTGGAATAGGCATACCTGGTAAAGTGTCGGAAGTAATAGTAGTAGTGTTATCCTCATCTTCAGTGAAATCAGGCATATCCTCATGCTCGTCTTCGTCCATGGCTCCAAGATAGTTGATATGTGCTGGTGGCTTCTTTGAATGACAATTTGCTGCGAGATGTCCAGGCTGGTGACATTTATAGCATACTATTGGCTTTGCTTTGGTTACATTATTTGCAATGGCTGGAAGTGTGGGTACATTTGGATTTGCTTGTGGAATAGGTTTAGGATTTGGATTGACATTGGATGGTAATGCAGGTGGTTTAGCCCAATTCTTGCGGAAAGATGGTGAAGAGAAACGACCTAGATTAAATCTTCTAAAATTGGAATTGAATTGTTTAGATCCATAATTACCATTGGCTTGAAATTGCTGTGGTTGTCTGTCTCTACCGCGTAACTTATCTTCAGTGTCGTGAGCTAGTGAGATGGCGTCTTCAAGGGTAGCAGGCTTGAACATGTTCACTTCAGCGTAGTAATGTCCAAGAAGTCCAGACATATACTTCCGCTTATGTGTCGTCTCTAGTACGTCTTCAAGCATGCGTAGCTGTAGAAGTGCAATCCAAAAACGCTCTGTATATTGTGGAATAGGCTCACGATCCCGTTGTTGAAGTAGATCCCATTGTTTGATAGCCTTCTCATGAAATTGCGGTGGAAGGAAATTCTGCATGAACTTCTTCTTGAAATCTTCCCAAGTAGCAGGACATTCTATGCTCTTGTGTACTACAGTCCACCAAAGTGATGCTCTGTCTACCAAATGATTAGTAACACACTTGATTTTATCTTTTTCTGGATAGGTTTCCTCATGGAAATAGTCATCAAACTGGCTAATGAATGATAAAACAATCTTTCCTTCTCGTATGCCATTGAAAGTGCGAAATTTGAAACTTTGTTTACTTATCTTTGATTCCTTGCGAATGGTTTGAGCTTCAAGAGTGGCATCGATAGTACGTCGAATTAAATCTTCAGCTTGAGGTTCTTCTTTGTCAATAGACGCTCTTTGTAATTTTGTCAATTGCGCTTGCAATGCTTGCCTAGCCCTTCGTTCTTCTTCCAATTGAAGCATGATTAGATCCAGCTTTTATTCCATGGTAGGCTCAGGTAGGTCGTCTTCAGCCATAGGATCATCCATATGTGGTTCCGTCATCCTGTAAAACTCAAAAGACCTTTCTCACTCAAAATCAGGTTAGCGGGATGAGCGTAGCTCAAATTCGGGGTTACAAGGCTATGTGTTTTTGGGTATTTCTTCAGAAAACCTGCAATATTTCCTTCTTCGTATGCTGAAAATACTTCAGCAAACCTGCGGATAGGTAGAATACTTTGCCACGAACAACTTTGCAGTTCAGAGTTTTTGCGCAGGAACAGCCCTTCTAGGAGTTTTAAGCACTAGTCAGTTCTGACTCCAGTTGACTAGTCTGACTTGCAGAGTTGCAGACTTAGCCGACTTGCAAAGTTGCAGACTTGCAGAACTTAGACCGACTTGATGAACTTGCAGAACTTGATTCCAGTCGACTTGCAGGACTTGACTTCGGAGGTGCAGGACCTGAAGTTTATTGACTTGCTTGCCTTGTATGACTTGACTTGAGTAGTTTAGCTTTGACTTGAGGGATTAAGCTTGAGAAGCTTAATAAAAATCAATCGTCTGATTTCGTGGGGGGGGGCCATTTTCAGCACGGCGCGAAAAACGCGGACACCTCCTGAGATATCACGGTGAAAATTTTGAAGCTTGAAGCTTCTAAGCTTAGTCTTAAGCCTTGTTGAAGTAATTAACTATGATATGAAGAAAGCTTCTCTCTCTGTTTTGATAACTTGATGATGGAGATGAATGCGTGGTCCTCCGCCTGTACAGCCTGGTCCTTCGCGATCTGAGAGTAGAAACAGGGGTTCTTGATTGCCAGAAGTCTGCCTGTATCGACGGTTCGCGACGAAATTGACTGTAGAGCCCGATCGTTCCTGGAGCTCCGCCTTCGCTCGAGATGGGTAGCGATTGGAAGCTCTTGATCTCAGCTCCGCTCTGATACCACTGGTGTGCAGATCGGTCGCAGTAGGAAGTGACTGTGTGGTCAAATACCACTTTTACCAGTTTTGCAGATTTGCCCTTGTGAGGGTGAAGCTGAGTTTTTGCAGTGACAGAATTTTTTGCAGTGTTTTGTAATGGTGTCTGATTCTCTTTCACAGATTGTAACTGAAAAGCTTGACAAGAACAACTTCCAGGCATGGAAGTTTAGAATGACAAATTTCCTTATGGGAAAAGGATATTGGGAATTTGTTGCAGGAAATGAAGAAGAACCAGTTCTTCCTGATGTTCCCAATCAATAGCAAATGCATGCATTTAAAGCATGGCATGAGAGAGCCAGGAAAGTTATGTACTGGCTGTCTATCAGTATTTCAGACTCTATGATTGTGCATATTCAGGATGCAAGTACGCCAAAGGAGGCATGGGATACTTTGTCAAAAATGTATAACACAAATACGCAAGCCAGGAAAATGCAGCTCAAGCAAGAGTTGCATAACGTGCAAAGAGAAAGTATGAGCATCAATGACTACCACATGAAAGTGAAGAAGATTGTAGATGCACTTGCTTCCATTGGGTCGCCAGTGGAAGATGATGATTTAGTTTCTGTGACCTTGAATGGTCTAGGAAAGGATTATGCACAGTTTCGGACATCCATTTCAATTCGTGAAAGGTTTCCTGATTTTGAGGAGTTAATTGCTCTTCTAATTTCTGAGGAGCAGAGAAATGGTGGTGCATCTTCTTCAGGAGGAACTTCAAAAGAAGCTGTCTTCTACTCAAATGCTAGAAGAGGTAGAGGCAGAGGTAGAGGAGGCCGATTTAGAGGCCGTGGTAGAAATCAAAATATGCAGCAAACTCAAGAAAACCAGTCCTATGGAGGAGGACGTGGTAACTCTAGAGGCAGGGGGAGCCAAAGAGGTCATGGTGGATGGCAAAGAGGCCAAAATGCAAACAGCAATGTTGAATGCTACTACTGTGGTAAAATGGGTCATATGGCTAAAGACTGCTATAAAAAGCAGAATGACATCATGAATGGGAAATTACAACAAGGGAATTATGCATCTTCTAGTAGACAGGGTGATGATAGAAATGAGCATTTGTTTATGGTGCAGCACATGAACAATTCTGTGACAAGTGCAGAAGAAAGCAACGATGTATGGTATGTTGACTCAGGTGCATCAAACCACATGACAGGTCATGCAGAATGGATGGAGGATGCAAGGAAAATGGAAAAACCAGGATTTGTGGAGACTGGTGATGATACTGCACATCTTATTGTGATTGGAAAAATTCCTTTGTCTATGCAAGATGGGAAAAAGAAATACCTGTCCGATGTATTTCATGTCCCGAATATCACCAAGAATCTGGTTTCTGTTGGTCAAATGGTTGAGCAGGGCTTGCAGGTCAGATTTAATCCTCATGGATGCTTTGTTGAGGATATGAAAAATAAAGGTCGCTTGATAGCAAAAGGAAAGAACAAGGGCAGAATGTTTATGTTGGATGCAGACATGCCTGAATTGAGTGCAGCAATGTTTGCACATGGGACCGGTGTAGTTGCAGATATTGATATCTAGCATAAATGCATTGGTCATGTTAATGTACAATGACTTAAATCAATGCAGGCCCAAAATATTGTTGCAGGATTGCCTAAATTCAAGGTTGCAGAAATGCATAAGGTATGCGAAGCCTGTCAATTTGGAAAACAAGCAAGGAAACCATTTCCTAGACATGTTCAAGAGAGTAAGAAGCCATTGGAATTAATCCACTCTGATGTGTGGACTACTAAAGCTGCATCTCTTGGAGACTATCATTATTTTGTCACTTTTATTGATGACTATAGCAGAAAAGTTTGGGTGTATTTTATGAAAAAGAAAAGTGAAGTTTTTGGGCATTTCAAAACTCTTAAAGCTATGGTTGAAAAAGAAACAGGCCTACAATTAAATGCCTAAGGTCAGATGGAGGGGGAGAGTACCTCTCAAATGAGTTTGCAAGGTTCTTGCAGGAGCATGGCATAAAGCAACAATATTCATGCAGTCATACCCCACAACAAAATGGAATTGCAGAAAGGAAAAACATGCATATTGGAGAGGTATCTCGTGCCATGCTCAACGAAAAAGACTTGCCAGATTTTTACTGGGCTGAAGCAGTTGCTACAGCAGTCTATATAATGAATAGGACTCCCACTGCAGCAATACATGGGATGACTCCAGAGGAGAGGTATACTGGTAGGAAACCAGATATTTCTCATTTGAAAATTTTTGGTTGCATTGCCTATGTACATGTGCTAGATGAGTTGAGATCCAAGTTGGATCCAAAAGCTGAGAAGTGCATCTTTATTGGTTACTCTCTGCAGCAAAAAGGGTATAGATGCTATAACCCTTCTACTCGTAAGTTTACAGTGAGCAGAGATGTTGTTTTTTATGAGATGAGTAGCTGGTATAAACCAGTAAATGTGATAGATGATGTAGATGCACAAAATGGTAATGCTGCACAGAATTCACAACAGCAGTCACAAAATATTAGTGGACCTGGAGCGTCCTCTAGTAGTGGTTCACATTCTTTGCCATGGACAGGCAGATTGAGATCAGGAGAATCTTCTCAAAGCAATGCAGATAGTGGTATGCAGGTATCACGAAAAGGAAAAGAGAAGGTTGATCAGCCCATGTTTGATGTGAATGCAGGTCACTCTTATGTGGATGGTGAATCCAGTGGCTCAAAACAGAGCATTGATGATGAGTTGGGTATTCCTTCTATTGTTACACCTGGAATAAGGAAGACCAGGGATGTTTTGAGAGCACCTGGGAGTGAACCTATTTTGCGCAGGTCTACGAGAGCTAGGTATCCTGTGGATAGGCTGAAATATGATGGATTTACAGCTATTCACTATGCATATATGGTCAAAGTGATACAGGAACCAGAACCCACTTCTTTTGAGCAAGCCATGGGAAAAGAAAAATGGGAGAAAGCCATGGATGAAGAAATGGATGCCTTGGAAGCAAATGCTACATGGGAATTGGTACCTTTTCCTAAAGGTAAGAATGCAATTGGCTGTAAGTGGGTTTATAAGGTGAAGCACAATGCAGATGGTTCTGTGAACAGATACAAGGCAAGATTAGTAGTCAAGGGGTATGCACAAACATATGGCATTGACTATGAAGAAACATTCAGTCCGGTTGCAAGGATGGCAACCGTAAGAGCAGTCATTGCTATAGCTGCATCAAAGGGATGGTCTTTACATCAGATGGA
The DNA here is from genome assembly GCF_053477565.2 of Lygodium microphyllum. Taxonomy (NCBI): domain Eukaryota; kingdom Viridiplantae; phylum Streptophyta; class Polypodiopsida; order Schizaeales; family Lygodiaceae; genus Lygodium; species Lygodium microphyllum. The sequence goes on from NC_141157.1 coordinate 17,665,625, forward strand.
TGTAAAGAATACCTTCTTGCATGGTGATTTGCAAGAAGAGGTCTATATGGAGCAGCCACCAGGTTATGTGCATGTTGTTCATCCTGAGTTTGTTTGCAGGTTGAAGAAAGCCTTGTATGGCTTGAAGCAAGCACCTAGAGCATGGTCTGACAAGATAGGATAGTATCTTGTCACTATTGGCTTTCAGATTTCCAAGGCAGATTTCTCACTTTATGTGAGAAAAATAGAGAAAGGTATTATGCTACTTGTCATTTATGTTGATGATTTGATTATGACAGGTGACAGTGATGAAGATATCCTTCATGTGAAAATGCTATTGAAGCAGAAGTTTGAGATGAAGGATTTGGGAGAGCTGCGTTATTTCTTGGGCATTGAGGTGATTAGATCACCAAGTGGGATACAGCTCTTGCAGAGGCAGTATGGATTGGACATGCTGTCCAAATATGGGATGACAGGCTGTAAGCCTATTTCAGTTCCTTTGGAGCAGAATGTGAAGCTGAGCGCAGATGCAGGTGAGCTTCTAGAAGACCCTACTATGTACAGACGCATAGTAGGAAGCTTGATTTATATGACTATTACCAGGCCAGATTTGAGCTATGCTGTTAGATTGGTAAGTCAGTTTATGCAGGCTCCAAGGAAACCGCATTTGGATGCGGCTAGACGCATACTCAGGTATGTGAAGTCCACATTGCAGTATGGACTATTTTATGAGACTGGGGTTCAGATACAGTCGTATGGATACACTAATGCTGATTGGGCTGGTAGCATTTCTGATAGACGATCTACCAGTGGATATGTGTTCTCTTTTGGGAGTGCTGCAGTCACTTGGAGCAATAAGAAACAGCCTACAGTTGCCTTATCCAGCACAGAGGCTGAGTACAGGGGCGCAGCAATGGCTGCATGTGAGGTAGCTTGGTTGCATAAGCTACTTTATGATATGCATCAGCCTACAAATGGGCCAGTTGTCATTTATTGTGACAACATGAGTAGTATACACTTGGCAAATAACCCAGTCTATCATGCTAGAACAAAGCACATTGAGGTGCATTATCACTATGTGCGGGAGAGGGTTTTACTAGGTCTTATTGATCTAGTTTATGTCAGCACAGAGGATATTCACGAAGGCATTGGGCGTAGAGAAGCTGCGCAAATTCAGATACCTACTTGGTGTGCAGGAATTGGGATTGAGCTCGAGGGGGAGTGTTGAGATATCGAGCTCCACTCGTGATATGCCAGGGTGATCGTTGTGCATTTATGTCACCGACGTGTCAGTTGCAGATGCGGTTGGTACACCGCCCATGAATAATAGCTAGATGACAGCTATCCCTATCTACTCTAGTTCGTGGCTCAGTTAGTATGCCACCTTAGTTAGTTGAGTTTGGTTTGAGACCCATATATAGGGTTCTTCTATTTCTATGTACAAGAGTTCTTTTGGCTTACACAACTAAGAAGAGGAAAACTGTTTTCAGCCTCCACCCTTGTGTGTATTCCCCCATTGTGCAAGCAAGAAAGCTACAAGTGAGACTCCTTCCTTCTCTCCCACAATCTTGACATCTTCTGGCTGCGTGGCATCTAAAATGGTGTTGAGAAAGGTACGTTGCTGGGCTTCCATGCTCGTCTTTAGGGCCTCTACTACCCTGCTCTCTGCTAACACTCTTTTGCCTTCAGCATGGGCTAGATGATTAGCCAATTCTTTCACTCTTCCCTTGCTCTTGGCCATCCATTCCTCTGCTTTTTGCTTCATTTCCTCTAGGCTTTCATTTTTCCATTGTGCTAACGCCACCATCCTTGGCTCCTGTTCCTTCCACCTCTGGATTGCTTCTTCTTTCTCCTTCTCCAAGTGCTCAATTTTCCTTTCTAGCCTTTATTCCTCTTCTAGCTCCGTTACAGCCTACGCTCCATTACATTCATGTCTCTTAGATGCTCTTCCTCTTTCTGAGCTTTTTTTTGCATCCTCCACTTCAAGTTTGTCTGTTGCCTCTTCTATCCTCTTCAACTACTCTCTCATTTATTCATGTTGCATGAGGATGAGCTTGTACTGCCTTTGCAAGCCTATTAGTTCTTGTCATTCTTATTCGAGCCTTCCTTGCCAATTGTCTTCTTTCTTTTCCTTGGCTTTGAGCTCTTCCTCCACCTTGTAGATTTCCGTTTGGTGTCCTACTACTTGGCGAGTCCTTTCCAACTAGAAGGTTGACAATGCTTCTCTTTTGGCCTCCAATTCAGCTACAATTTTCTTCTTCTCTACCTTTGCTCCACTTTGCTCTGTCTAGCTATGCAAGAAGATCTTTGATGTATTCATCATATCCCATAGTCGGTGGCACTGTTGTAGGTATAATTGTTGTCAATGTCTCTATCTTCTACTTCTTGGAGTCTTGTCTTGATTCAATATCTACAGCTATCGGTCTCTTCGTTCGAGTTGTTGGAGCTCCTCGACTAGAGTCTGATGCTATTTCTTGCACTTTGTTCACTAGATATTGCACCCATTGCCGGGCCATGAGGTTGCTTGCATCCACAGTGCTAGTGATGGCATGGGTGGTTGTGGTGGTTACTAGTTGGGGCATGAGGGCAGGCATGATTGGATACAATAGGCCCTTTCCTTTGCCTTCTGCCACCATTGATGCTGGTTCAATCTTTGGTTCTTTGGCACTAATGCTTGGGACTTCTTACCTTAATCGACTCATAGTGGCCAACTCCTCCTCCTTGGAAGGCTGTTCCATCGACATATGAATGGCTTGAGCCTAATCTTCCTCTTCCTTTCTATGCAACTCTTCTACCTGTGCTTTTGTTCTCCTCCTTCTTTCTTCTTCACACCTCCTAGACTCCACCTGCACTCTTCTACAACTCAGCCTTTTCTTCCTTGGTCATTTTCTCCCTGGTTTCTTGCCATTGCTTTTGAGGAGTCTCCTTCTTTGGCCTTCTAGGCCCTCCTTGGCCAGATGGTATATCCGATTCTTTGCCCTCACTCATTGTCCTTTCACTTAATTGCTCTTGCTCATGTGGTGGTGATCTTTCAAGTGTCTCCCCCACTTCCTCTTCACCTTCCACCTCTTCCACAGCCTGTTGGATTATATCAATTAGCACCCCACCAAACCCTATAATCTATGCTTTTGATGATGATTTCTGTTGAGAATCAGAGTTTGTAGTAGTAGAATGTGTGCACAAGAGGGAGAGAAGAGCTCAAAGTACAAGAATGAAATCTTGCTTACTAAGTTGCTTAGAGTACAACTTGGGTACACTCTCTCACAAATGATAGTGTCCCATAGGCTATTTATATAGCCCTTTCCCAGCTAGGGTTAGGGTTTCCCCTGTCCCTAGGGCTATTCACACTCATCTGCCCTTATACTCCCTTGCTTACAGTGGGTTTCTATGCCCATCTTCTAACACCCCCCCTCAATGCCAAGGTGGCATTGGATTACAAGGCATGTAAAAGATCCCCCCCTTTTTGGGATGCCTTTATAAATCAGGCTTACAAGGTTGTTTTAGGTAGATGATTTAAATAGTCAAAACAATCGATCTTCAGATGAATTGGAGACATAGTTGGCCACCAATTCTTTGGGTATTTTAGGAGTGTTGGGGCATTTACTAGTGATATGCCCTGTCTTCTTGCATTTGTTACATTTCATCTTCTCGGGGTACTTCTTCCAGCAGTTGTTTACAAGATGTCCTTTTTTCTTACAGAAAGAACATTTAGTGAGAACTGTATGAACCAATACTTGTTCACGGGAATTTGAAGTTGCCTGACTGTTGCTGCTTTCTTTGTGGTTCCTCTTTTCTTCATCCAAACAGGATTGAATGGTACTTGCCAAAGTAGGATCTGGAATGTTGGTGAGAGTGGTTACAAGAGTAGGAAACACCTGTTTTACAGCTTTTAGGAGAATAGCAATAGCATCTTCTTCAAGTATTGGAGCTTGTACAGAAGCAAGCTGTGCCATAAGTCCCTTCATATGAGAAATGAATTTTTCCAAATCTTCTCTTGAATGATATTCCAAGCTAAAGAATTCAATTTTAAGGAAGATTTTAGTATTCTTGCCAGTGGCTCCATAGGGCTTTTCAAGCTCATCCCATTTTTCTTTAGCAGTGTTTAGTTGATCAACATGATGAATCAGGGATTCATCTAAGTGTAGCATTATGATTGCTTGAGCACGTTGATCATCTTCTATATCAATCATATTTGTAGAGTTTACAACTCTACTGCCTTGAATAAGAGGCCAATACCCTCTCTCCATCATTTTATATTTTATAAGTACCTGCCATAGATGGAAATCCTTACCATAAAACTTTCAAATTTGAGGACGGATGTCAGCATATGTTGTGGTCATTGGGAAGGTCTTACCACTTGTTAGGACAAGGGCAGTGTCTAGTCCCTTACAAACCTTTCACTGAATGTGGAAGCAAATTTGACAAAGTGAAGTCAAAGTTGCAATGAAGAGAAAGGCTGAAAATCATATAAGTGTAATATTTCAAAGTATGACTTTGGTGGTCCTTTCTTATGTGCAAGCTTCTTCCGTGGTTTAATAGTCTTTTTAGGTTTTAATGAAGTAAACCTAGACTGGACTTCATGCTCCTCCTTGTGGTATGGCTTAGTGGATGAAGCTTGTGTTGGACACGGTTTGTCTATGATCTCAATGCTTGTTGCTGATGATTCCGAGGAGAGTATGATGACACTCATGCTATTGATTTCACTGACCAATGTACTTGAGACAATGTTACTTACGGTATGCAATACACTTCTTGTGCATAATGGTCTATGTGTTCATTTTACCAATATATGAAGAGGAATAAAAAACTCACTGGGATTTAGTGAATGCCTAGCAAGCTATTAACCTCATGATTTATGATTAGTGTTTAAAAGAACACTATTGTCAAGCTTAGTGAAGTGCTTGAATGGAACCCGGTTGGAAGTCGGCTTCCCGATGCTTGGTGATGTCCGTTGAGCATGCCCAAGAGCTTTAGACTCTGGAATAGGATTCAAAGACTCTGCTTTAGTGATTAGAATCACTGTTAATGAAGCTCAGAGTGTAAAAATGCCAAAATGTCAGGCTTGGAGCTTGTTGGCTATGGCTGCCCAAAAAAACACAGTTAGGGTTTGGCTTGCAGTAGCCAGCAGAGGAAGAATTTCTCAGAGCCCTCTTAGCTGAGGATAGCCCACTTGGGGGGCTATCAAAGCCCCATGGTGGTGGCTGAGATTGCGCCGCCTCTGCTGCCTGCGTCATGCCAGAATATGCCACGCTGTCAGAAACTGCGCCGAATCTGGGATTTTGACAATGTTGCCCACGCCGTCGACCAATCCTGGGGTTTATCATGCCAGGCTGATTTGCCCTGAGGTAGGGAAGAAATCCTCAGAAGAAAGCAGAGGGAGATATGGCCTCCTTTGTCCTCCCCAAGTCCTCCAATGGAGGTAGGTTGCAGGCAGCTATGGAGAAAAGAAGGATAGGTTGAAGAAAATAACAGCTCATGTGCACTTAGTGATAGCTGATGCTGAGGGAAGCTGAGGAGATCAGAGATGGCTCTGATACCATGTTGAGAATCAGAGTTTGCAGCAGTAGAATGTGTGCACAAGAGGGAGAGAAGAGTTCAAAGTACAAGAATGAAATCTTGCTTACTAAGTTGCTTAGAGTACAACTTGGGTACACTCTTTCACAAATGATAGTGACCCATAGGCTATTTATATAGCCCTTTGCCAGCTAGGGTTAGGGTTTCCCCTGCCCCTAGGGCTATTCACACTCATATGCCCTTATACTCCCTTGCTTACAGTGGGTTTCTATGCCCATCTTCTAACAATTTCTTCATTGCCGTCCCCATTGTGGAAGCCGGAGACTCCTTGCCTCTACTAGTCTTGTACCTCTAGCTATTGTCTTTGCTTAAGTTTCAATGATTTTTTGCATGTATCCATTCCAATTCACTTCATCTAGGGACTTGGTTGCAAGGCTTTCTAGCAAGGGCACTCCAATTCTGCTCAATAAGGTGTTGTACCTTTGAATAGAGAATAGTGTGTGGATCGTCTCTGCTTGTAACTTGACTTTAGGATCGAGAATATTAGCTAGGCGGATATTGTCATTGGTGTGGACTAGAGATTTGTCCATTCCCAACATGCTGACATCCCTTTTAAGTTGCATGTTGACCTTGTTGACCAAGCCTAATGCTCTTTCCACCATTTCTGGGCTCAAATCCACCTCGACCCTGCGGGGTTCTTGTCCTTGTCTCACTGTTACAATGATGTGTTTCCTATTAGTATCAAAGGTCCATAGGAACTCCGCGCACTTGCTATAGTCAATAGCTTGTTCAACCTTCTCCACCTACTTTCCCAAATTTCATTGGTTGACAAGCCGCTTCACGGCCGGTTCTTCCATGACCATGTCGTCCAAGCTCATGATGTTCCTGAACTTGAATTGATTGAAGGCCCTTATCTCAACCATTAGGCTGTACTTCACCTTTTCTTCTTTTGTGAATGGAAGCTTGCCTTTGTCTTGGCTCGCCATCATAGGTTCCTATCACAATACCATAACAACTTACCATTAGTTTTCTTGAGATAACTCTTGCAAGACAATAAGTAGATAATGAATGTAAGTTATGGAAATGCAAAGTTCTTTAATGTAAAATAAAGACTTTTTCATCAAGAAATCCACACAAGCCAAAAAAACTATCACAATTTTCCTCAATCATACATTGATTTCTATCCCTCCTTTAAACACTGGTTGAGGTTTGAGACATGTTTTCTTTTCCACCTTACATTGATTTCTATCTGTCCTTTAAACACTGGTTGAGGTATCATACATGTTTTCTTTTCCACCTTAACCCCTCCCCCCCTGAGAATGATGTGAATCCTTGCTAGGATTGGAGAATAAATGTTAAGGGTATTAAGTGCAAGCTTGCAGTGCTTCACTTTTGTCTTAGCCAAGCGTAGAAGTGTGGGTTATACTCCAAGTGAGCACAATGGTCCACATCATGAGGTCTAATACCTACATGCGTAATGTAGGTCAAAACATCAGTTAGGAAGTCATGAGAGTTGATCCTACTAGCAATGTGTAGCTTTTCTTTGGTAAGGTAGGTCAAAACATCAGTTAGGAAGTCACGAGAGTTGATCTTCTAAGGGTTGATTGCGAGTGATGGCCAATATTCTAAAGGAGGTAGGAGCTACATATAAGTAGGTTCATATTCAGAGGTTTTGATGGTGTGTCTCTACTGGACATTGGCCATTATTGGGTAGCCCTCTTGTTCCCATTGAAGACATAAAGCGTACCATTTATGCAAAAAGGAGGAGTTAGTGACAGCCAATGTTTGAATTTCTTCCAGATCTTGGTTTGTGGGAGAGACTTTGCTCTTACTTTAGGAGGTAATTAGCCTTTGTCTGCAAGCTTGCTCACTAGAGATCTCTGTGCTGATCAATTCCTCAACTACCCTAGGGTCTTTAATGAATAGGAACTCGAATTCTTCCCAGGTACATGACATCGTGCGTACATCAATTACTAAAGGCTCGTCTAGGAGGCCTAGGTCCAATCCTTTGTAGCTTTTAGCAAGCATTATAAAGGTAGCATCCAAGCATCTAATGCATGTGACCAAGTCATCCCTCGTGTTCTTAGCTAGATCAGAGGCCAACATAAGAATAGATCTCTGCTTGTTGTAAGAGGGTTTAAGGCTTGCAAGAGGTTGGGGTTTTACTGGGCTAGAGAGCTCATCAAGTGGTGTCTATCACTTCGACTGATCCTTAGGATGTGGGGTAGCCACTTGTGTTAGGGGTGTGGGGTTTGGGGCTCAAATGTTGTGTTGCTTGCTAGTTGTGAAGCCGTTGGGACACTAGGAACATTAGGTGAGATCAGTGTAGGGGCAACCAATTGCGGTTTTAGTTGGTAGACCTGTTGAGGTTTGATGGGTTTGGTTTGTGACTCAAGTGGTTTAGAAGTTTTAGGTGGCTCACTAGTATTTGGAAATGGGCTAGTAGTCGATGGGGCTAAAGGGCACATGTGTGCCTCTTGGTCTTAGACATCCAAATCTAGTTGTTGCCCTCATAGTACCCTTGTGCATGCAATAGGGCCATAGGTACCCATTGTGGCTTGACTGTTCATCAGATTTTAGGAGAACACCAATTGTGTCTCCTACGCCTAGGGCATGATGGTCGCGAGTTATGGGTCCATGCGGGTTGGCTCTTAGGTGGTGGTGATTGGAATTTAGGTACCCATTTTAGCTATTATTCAATGGTCTTGGTTGCATTTCCCTTAGGTTGTGATCGATCAATCGTCTTAGTAGGGTGGGACAAGTCATAACTCCTCTCCTGAGACTTTGTGTTAGTACTACTATCGGTGTCACTGCGGGCTTGGGTGGAGTCACGCTATCCTTGTTGAAAGTTGTTACTATCCTCAAAGTGCCAATGGCAAGGTGAATGCATTGCGAGTCATAGTCGACATTGCAGTGTGCCTACTTCTTAAATGCACGTCCTAGCAATGATTCTTTACATGCAACCTTGGTATTAGGTAGCACATAGAAAATCATGGGTAGGCTTTCAGTCTCGATAGAGACTTGATGCCAGGAGGCATATTCCACGTTGGAATCCTTGAGGTTTTGCGGTGGATTTCATAAAATTATATTTGTTGCTGAGGCTCATACACAAGGTGGATTCCTTGTGCGAAAAGTCGATGGGAACGCCTGTTCTTTTCGGGTGTCTTGTTAATTAAATGTGCAAGTGGGTGAATTCCATAGCGGGTGATTCCACAAAATACATATTTAAATTAATGGATGTTTATGAGTTTAGAGTGCGCACTCGTAATCAATTAAGGTTAGGATTGAGTTCTAACCAATTTATTTATTTTGTAGCTGAAGACTGCTAGGTATTCACTTTTGTCAGTTTAATTTTATTATTTTCTAACAATTGTGAATGATTCAGTTGATGTGGAGAGCAGGCAGCAGTGGCGTTGGGAAGCACTGGGCGATAGCATGTATTCAAGTTATTTAGAAGAAATTATCATTTTTGATGGGCGCGCATCTTAGGCCTGGCACCAATATTTATTTTGACGCGCTTATTTATTGAAGCACCTGACATTTATTTATTATTTTGTATATGCATGGGCGCACGATTTAATTTTTCTTTTGGCGGAGACTTGGGTTGCTCCTTGAGATGTTGGAATGGGATTAGAGCCGTTTCGGGTTTGGTTTCAAGATTAGTTACCTCTTGGCTTGAAGACTCATCTTCTGATGACGCGTCCAGGAACATCACATAACAGGGACCCTCTGATGCCTGTTGGAATCGTGAGACTGGTGCTTGTTGACATGGTGTATCATCATCATCTTTTCTTGGCAAAGGTGGGTGAGGGCAGCATGAGCCACTGCTGAAAGATGGCTTGGTCTTCTTCAACCATTTCTCATAAAGATTTTGCATATGAGAAGATCCATTTACAAGACCAAATGGTACCATCGCCATTCTGTCCCACAGCATGAGCTCGTCTGGTTCTGATGCTTCTAGAACTTCTTCTTCAGGTGGGATAGACTCTTCCATCTTGCTTTAATAACCTTCTTCTTCCATATCATCTCCATCCTCTTCCGTCTCTGTCTCTGTCTCTGTCTCTGTCTCTGTAGGAGCTCTGTAAGAGAAGAACATGTTCTATGTTTCATCTTCTGCCTCTGTCTCTGGCTCTGCTCTGGCCATGTAACAGGGAGAGCTTCTATCTCACTGTCAGAAGTGATTTCGGAAATCGTTCCTGGTTCAAGCAGGAAGTATTCACTCATTGTCAAGGGCTTTGCATCTTTTGGGAGTTGGCTTACAGTATCCACTGTTAAGGAACGTGCCACTATTTTCTTGGGAAGGATCTATTTGACAGCATCTTTGTCTGCTGATGTTCCATCTGTAGCCTCATTAGGGGAGTCAGAAGATAATTCCAAGGAGGTGGATCCATGTCCTTTTTGAGCACCATATAGCTTCAACACCACTTTGTTAGGTCCTCTACCCAAGGTCAAGGTTCCTTTGAACCAATTCGTCCTTGCTCTGGCTTCAAAAAGCCATGGTCTGCCCAGTAATAGGGGGTAGGATGTACCATAAGAGTTTGGCTTCACCACCAGATAGGTTGGCCAATAATCTTTTCCAGCCACTGTAGTCTTCACATATGGAAGAATGCCCAAAGGCTTGATTCTGCTCTGATCCGCCAGTCTGATGAGCCATTGGGTTGGTTGCACACCTTGTAGATCTAGATCATTCATTGTCACATACGTCATAATGTTCACTGATGAGCCACCATCAATCAGTGCATTTGCAATGAAGCAACCTTCAATCCACACGCTAGTATCTGGGGTACCCGGATCTAGGAAGGCGTTAGTCACATCCACTTCTTTTATAGGCTCTGGAGCTTTGTTGGACTTTGTTGCTGTTAAGGGAGCAATCCTTAAGCCACGTCTTCTTGTCAGTATACTTTTGAATCTTTTTCGGTAACTGGGAGATAACATCAATAATTGTCGGAATGTGAGGTTTGGTTTAAAGGTATCTAGATCTCTAACCAGATTGTATTCCTTAATAGGATCCACTGGCTTCTCTAACCGGTTAGGGAATGGGGCAACACCCATTTTCATTTTCCTTTTTTCTTCCAACAAGGGCATCATGGGGCCTTTTTTTGCCACTTGTGGCACCTCCTCCTCTTCTATCTCCTGGACCTCTGGTCCTGTCTCTGGAACTGTCTCTGTGACTCTCTGTGGCACTGTAGTGCTCTGTACGGTATTGTCAGGCTCTGTTCTGTTCTGTTCTTCTGGTGGAAGATTGAACTTCACTGTTCTGGTAGGAGGATTATTTTCTTTCTAGATAGGTGGTTTCTTCTTCTTTGCATGCGTGATGGCAACAACTTCCAATTCCACTAAATTGGAGGTAGGCTCTTGGGCCTTGGCCGGATTATCAGTAGCACTGTTTTTCATTGGGGCTGGACTTGGACAGTCTTTTGCAGTGTGTCCTTCTCCTTTGCATCGACTGCATAAGGGCTTGTAATCCACTGACCTTCTGGGATTTGGATAGTTTGGTGAAATGTGTCCCTTTTCTCTGCATCTGTAACACTCGACTTCTGATCTCTGACCACCGCCAGACTGTCTTCCTCTATAACTTTGAGAGGGAAACCTCCTTGGACTGAAATTAGGAACAAACTCTCTAGGCTTGGGTCCAATATCATGTGTTGTCATTTTGGATTCCAACAAGTTGAATCTTGCATCTTCTTCCTTCTTTCTCCTATCATGCATCTCCTTCAGAGAGCAAATATCCTCTGTATGGTTCTTTCGCAAACAGTAGGAACAGAAAGCTCCAGGGATGGTTGGTTTTCGTGTACATTCAGTGGCTAAATGGCCTGCTTGATGACACTTACCACACCAAGTATTTGACCGCATCATATCTCTTCCTGCTCCTGCAACGTTCGATATGCTAGCGGTATTCACTTTCAGTGTCTGTAGCTGCTCTGTAATCACATCCATCAACTCCTTTTTTATATTTGCAACTGAGTTGGATAAATAATCCTTCAATCTTTCTCCTCCTGAGGTACTGGCAGTAGGGTTTTGAGGAGTCTCTGTAATCACTGCATAAATAGGTTGGGCTAGCGCAGAGGGGTCTCTGTTCTGATTGTGATTCAGAGCTCTTGTTTGAACTGTTGGCTGTTGGCTCCAGTTGGTAGGGTTCCACTATTGCTGCTGATTTGGCATTGAGGAAATTGGTTGGGACCATTGTTGTTGTGGTTGAACCATCATTTGAGGCATTGATTGTGGCCACTGTGGATTTGGTACACTGTACTGTGATACTGGGGACATCTGTTGGTAGGGATAGGGGACTGTCCCTGGGACTGCATTTGGTGGGTACATCATTCCTGGCATCAGAGGAGGTAGGACTCCTCTTCTTGGATTCATCGCCAATCTAGCTTCCACTTCATCGTACAGTCTTGCACCTTCGGTTTCAGCTTGTAGTGTGGCTGGTCTTTGCAGCTCCACAAACTTACAGACTTCTGGTTGTAATCCTCTAAGAAACACCCCCTTCTGAATGCCATCATCTAGATTATGGTTAGTCCATCTCTTCAGGATGGATTCCATTCGTGAGACATAAGCTTCTACTCTTTCTCCAGAGGACTGACTTAAATTCATAAATTCCTCTCGCATCCACTCTTCAAAACCTTCACGCCTGAATTTAGTGAGGAAGGCCAACTTCAGGTCATCCCATGTGCCAAAAGTTCCTGCTGCTTGTCTCTCATACCATTGAAACGCCGCGCCCTTGAAAGTGGCAGGGAATATTGCCAACCAATGCTCAGGGGTTCTGGCATTGTTAGCCACACATGCTGCCATAAACTCTGCTACATGAAGATCGGGGTCTTCATTGTACTCACCCTTAAAAACTGGCAATGGAACTACATTGGCTAGCCTGTCATCAATATTTCCAGGACGGATCTAGCTCGGAAGTGGACCTCCAGCAGGAGGAGGAAGGGCTTGATGTGCCATTGGGACTTCTGTAAAGAGTTCCACAAGGGCATCAAAGGTGGCTTCTGCTGCGAGCTCGTTCTCAGCTTTAATTCTTGCCTTCTCTCTTCTCTCGTACCTCTGGACTCGTTCTAACACTTGCCTCTTTATTGCGTCATTCATCAGGGGGTTGGCTCCACTATGTTGTTAGTGCTCCACAGAGGGATAACAAAAGGCTTTAGTCTTTGGAGGACTCTCTTGCCAACATTTCTTCTACTTCTTCATTTTCAACGTCTCTGAATTTTTCTTTCACGCCACTGCATAGAGGAAGGTATTCAGTTCTGAAGGTGTCAAAATGCATATGTCTAAGCATTGTGGTGGTGCCATCATCATAGTAATGCCAGCTTCTGATGGTTTCAACAGTGTATGTTGTAAAGAACACTCTGTCTACCAACTTCCAGTGGGTTGCCAATTGAACAAACAGAAGATTGTCAGAACACCAAGCATCCCATGTTTCTTGCTATTGAGCATCCACGAACAAATTCCAACTCTTTTCCTTATTGTCTTTGTGAACCTCCACAGACCAAGACTCCTGAAGCTTCTTCACAATCTCCCACTTGATGATGTCTGGAAACTTCTCAATGAATGCCAAACCTTCCATAGATGGTCATTCTCTCCATTTTTGCTCTTCAGTTTGTTCCCAAATAGTTTGCCACCAAGATGCAAGTTTTTGCCGCTTCAACAGGAAGAGGAAACTGTCCACCACATAGAGCATGCATCATGATGGTGATATGTTTCCGCCATTGTGGGATGAACTTATTGTGGAAAGTGGCTTTGATTATGAGAAATTCCAACTCTTCAGTGGAAGAAGCAACTTTACAAACATCCATTGAATTCTTCTCTTCTTGGCAATGCCATTTCCTTCATTTTGAGCCTCTTCTGGTGCTTGTTGATGGCAAGGTTCCCTGGTTGCGCACCAAAAACATGGAGCCCCAAGAGGAACACCAAGGAAAAGGGAATTCTCTTGCAATAAAATCTATCTTTTAACATCAACAAGCTTTTTTATTAGGGTTTATATGATCACAATGAAGAAAAGAACACCAGGCACAACAAATCTTCATGCAGCATCATGTAGATCTCCCACGGATTTGATAGAATCAACCATAATCTTCAACATCTTCATAAAATCCATCAATAGAACAAAGAAAGCAAAGGAATACACCATCTTTTAATGGAAATACATCACATAGTATTCATCTTCAATGTCTTCATAGTCTTCTCTCTCAATCTCTCACATACAATCACACTGTTTTGATATAATTGACTATCTCTGACTCTCTCTCTCTCTCTCCATCAATAGTACATCATATCCTCACTAAAATAACTCAATAATAACCCTCAATAATCCTTCTTAGGTCGTGGATGCACCTCCCAAGAGGTATGTCTGATATGAAGAGGCACCAGAGCCACTACAGTGACTCTTCATAGCTCACCACTGTCACTTCATTCTAGTCTTCTCTTCAGTCTTCAGCCAACTACTTCTTTGACTTCTTTTAGCTCTTTTGCACTTGTATTCACCTCTTTCCAAGGCTAGAAAAATTTCCCAAGCTACACTCTCATCCATCAGAACACATATAGAAGCATACGGAAGGTCTACAGAGGCTCACAAAAGCTCAACAGAGAGTTACAGAAGGTCAACAGAAAGCATCAGAACCACATAACTCATACCAAAACCATTCCAAACCATCAAAAATCACTCAATAATGTTTCAAACAATCTCAAACCCTATCAATCAATACTCCATCCTTCCTTATAGAGAGAAAACAAAACAAAACAGAAGCTCAACAGAAGCTATCAAGACCAAACAGAACATATTAGAACATCATCAGAACTTCACATTTCTACTAATAAACATCATGAGCTTAATAAAACCATTTCAACCTATCCAAAACACTCTCAAACCACTTCCAAAACAATCAATCATCTCATAAAATCAACCATTCAACTCTCAAAAATAACAAAAATCAGCAAAAAAACAGGTCATTTCAACACTCAACAATGTGAATATGTGGGGCTACTCCGTAGTCTACTAGTTCAGGGGCTAATTGTAGGTGTAGTAGCAGATGATGTTTTTGGTTCACTAAGGCTATGTGATTCTTGCTTTTCTTCCTACACATGACTATCATAATCATTATCATCATCTAATACATCACCAGTAGATGTATACCAACTTCTCATCTCATAAAAAATAACGTCGCTACTCACTTTCAACTCACCTATGATAGGGTTATAACAACGATACCCTCTCTACTCTAAATATTATCCAATAAAAATACACTTTTCAGCCTTTGAATCAAGCTTCTTTTGAGCTCATCTGTCACATGAACATATGCAATACAACCAAATACTTTTAAGTGTGACACATCGGGCTTCTTACTTTTAAAGCATTATTCAAGGGTCATTCCATGAAGTGCAGTTGTGGAAGTTATGTTCATAATATAGATCGTAGTATGAACAACTTCAGACAAAAAATGTTTTGGCATATTCTTTTCAACCACCATCAATGCCAATGTAACTTCTGCAATATGCCTATTTTTTCTTTTTGTAACCCTATTTTGTTATGGGGTATACTTGCAAATAAACTATCTCTTTATCCCATGAGACCTCAAGAAGCTACTAAACTCATTAGAGAGATACTCTGCCCCTCCATCTGATCTCAAACACTTAACTTTCAAGCCTATTTTTGTTTCAATAGCTGCCTTGAAAGATTTAAAGTGCTCAAATGCAACACTTTTTTCCTTTATGAAATATACCCATAGTTTCCTTGAACAATCATAAATAAACATGACAAAGTATTTGCTACCACCAAGAGATACATTTTGTGTAGGCCCCCAAACATCTATATGCACAACATCAAGTATTTTTTGCTTCACATCTCTATCATGTGAAAAGGGTCGTCTTGCATGCGTACCAAACTAACATGCTTCACACACTTTATAGGATTCTACAACTCTAAAAGTAGGCAATCCTGTAACCAATCCTTTGGACTCCATTAATTTCAATCTTTGCATGTTTACATGTCCAATATGTTTATGCCATATTTCAATGCATGCAACCACTTTAGCATACATAACAATATTCATTACAGGAATTCAACATCTAAAGTGAACATGCAGCCAACTCTACTTCCTTTTGCAACCAACTTGCAGTTATCATTAAAGTGTTCTACAAAATAATATTTTGTATTAAATTGAACTTGCAATCCTTGCTCTACCATTTGGCCAATAGACACTAAATTCTTTGTGATTGATGGCACACGTAATGCATCTAACAGACTCTTTGTCTGGCCATCATGCAAGGACAAGGGAACCTTTTCAATGTGTAAAACTGGGTGGCATAAATCATCACCCATTTGCATAATCTAGATTTTGTAAGTCCTGCATCTTCCCAAACCATTCAACATGACTGGCCATATGATTAGATGTATCTAAATCAACATACCATACATCATCATGTGTCCCTTTTCCTATAATAGCATTCATCATATGCTGCATAATAAACATACACTCATTTTTGTCTTCCTTCTATCATGAATATGATGCATAGTTTCATTGCTACAATTTACAATTGTGAATATCATCCTTCTTAGCATAACAATGGGCTACAATATGAACTATTTTGCCATGAAAATGGCAAACAATAACAAAATTTACAAAACCTTTGTTCTGCAATCCACCTCTTTCTCTAGAGCTCCCCTTGTCTCTAAAGTTTTCACGGCCTCTTGAAACTAACATATCACCAAATTGTTGATTTAACCTATTTTGTTGGTTATCACTAGCACATCCCATACCACGGCCTCTCCAAGAGGATCTGTCACGTCCCCTTCTTGAACTTAAGTAGAAGGTTGGACATGTTCATCATTTCTTTCATATGAGTCACCTTGCATATTGATCTCTTTGGTAATTAGGAGAGAGATCAACTCATAAAAATCGGAAAATGGCTTCTGTACATATACATAAATGACAAATGATTTCCAAGACTTCTCATTATTAAGGCCACTCAAAGTAGATGAAACCAAATCGTCATCATCAGGCATTGCATCGATTGCTACTATAGCATCTGCAATGCTCCTCATCTTCAAAACATACTCATTGATAAATATTTTCATTTTCTTCAAGGTATTCAACTGTTTCTTGAGTTGAATCTTTCGTGTCTTTGTATTTACTAAAAACATGTTCTCAAAAATTATCCAAGATGCATGTGAAGCTTTTTTGTTCCTAATATGTCATAGCATAGTACTATCAATGACTGTAGATAGCCAATACATCACCTTTTTGTCTTTTGCATTCCATTCTTTCCACACCTTTAATTTATCTGGAGTTGCAAGGATACTCAGCTCTGGCTCATTTTCTTCACTTGAAAGGAAGTTCGTCACATGGAACTTCCATGAAGGGTAGTTGTTCTTGTCTAGCTTCTCAATGATGGGATTTTCACTGTTCTTTGCCATTATCACAAAAATGATACAAAATAGCAAGCAAGTCTTCTATAACCTTTCACAACAAGTGTACAACAATACACTAGGCAACCTTTTTCACTGATTGCTCAATAGGACATGTAATACACCCATTTCCCTTCATAATCTATGCCATATGTTTGAGCATAGCCTTTTGCAGCCAGCCTAGTCTTATACCTGCTAATTGAACCATTTGCATTATGCTTGACTCTTTATAAACCCACTTACAATCAATATCTTTCTTACCCTTAGGCAAGGGTATCACACAAATAGCTTTCAAGGATGCATAGTTTCCTTGCTACAATTTACCACTGTGGACATAATCCTTCTTAGCATAACAATGGGCTGCAATATGACTTGTTTTGCCACAATAATGGCAAACAATAGCAAAATTTCCAAAACCTCAGTTTTGCAATCCACCTCTTCCTCTAGATCTCCCCTTGTCTCTAAAGTTTTCATGGCCTCCTAAAACTTACATGTCACCGAATTGTTGATTTAACTTGTTTTGTTGGTTATCACGAGCACATCCCATGCCACGACCTCTCAAAGAGGATTTGCCATGTTTCCTTCCTGAACTTAAGTAAAATGCTTGGACATGTTCATCATTTCTTTCATATGAGTCACCCTACATATTGATGTCTTGAGTAATCATGAGAGAAACCAACTCATCAAAATCTGAAAATGGCTTCTATACATATACAGAAGTGACAAACGATTTCCAAGCCTTCTCATTATTAAGGCCACCCAAACTAATTACAAACTTTCATTGGTTTCCCAAAAACATTCTCTCCCTACAATAACGTTCTTGAAGTTCTTGCTTGAGCTTTTGGGCTTGCTAAAAAACACTCATCGGAGAAAAGTATAACTCGGGTTAGCCTTTGCATATCAAGGCTGGCTTCAAAGGTAAGAAAAAAGATGTTATATGCAATGAACTTAATAGCTTTTTTCTTAACTTTTCCATGCTACAAAGTTTAATGATCAAATTAGAGGAGGCTCAAGGATTAGCTAGGTCTATGATTAAACTTGACGAAAGTGAGATATTGAAGTGTACAAAATTAGTAAGGCTCTCTATTACCTCGATGACTTTCATCAAGTCATTATAGTGATTCGATGTCATTTAGTATTCAATTTGAATACAATATCTGATTGTTAAGAGGTTTTGAAGTATATACAACAAATTGGTACGTACTATATTAGGTTTTCCATCAAACTTCAATAACCTAATATGATTAAGAGCCAACAAGAAGAAAAATAGTTATTTGTCAAGGAATTTGGATTGAATAACACATAGCTAGTGACTTGAAGGCACTCAAATGCATGTAGCTAGTTTTAGACCTTTCTTTGGCCAATGCTCACATCTACACACTTCATGCACATTGTAGAATAATTGAAAAACTTGTTCATCTTTACATAGGTTCTCTTAGAAGCTAAAGTCCTTATGAGCTAGAGAGGATGCTATAATAAAGATCTTCACTAAGTTCTATCTACTATTGGATTACATGGAGATGACCTTGTCATTGAACTAAATCCTTAGAACTCCAAAAGATAAACTTTAGAAACAATGTATCAACCATTAAAGACAATGGATGGAAATCCTTGCATAATGTAGTTAAGGATTATGCTGATAATAAGCAGGCTCTGAATAGAAAAGCCAAAGTTTATGAGATACTAGAAAAAATTAATTTTTATTATGATAAAATTGAATGGAAAGATGATGATCTTAAGGACTTCAATGACCAATTGAACCTTTTTGAAAAGGCAGTGATGATAGAAGCTTGAAATAATTAGCACTTCACTCACTATATGGTAAGAATTTTGCATTGTTATATATTTGTATTGTCTAACTTATAAAATATTTTTAATTAAATTTTTGTATTTTTTATTTATGTGGCATATTTTGTACAACCATGCCCCATATTTTATCAAACAATATGGAACTCTATCTATTTTGCCAACCCAGTGTATGGAAAAATCACATTATCAAGCAAGGACTTTACTTTGATATGGAGATGGAAGAATCAAAGCAAATAGTTTATTAGAGATGTTCCAGTGGTTCTATGAACAAATTTGGCGCAAACTCAAGGTTAAGAATACGACCACATTATATAACACACCATCTTTGGAAAAAACTATACAAATGGTTACCCAAAAAAGGAAAGATGGATATGTGAATTGTTGTACAAAGTAGAGATTTTCAAAATGACTACAAACTAAGCAAAGAGAAGGAAAAAAGGCTCTTGTCATGAAGATTTATTGAGTTTTTTGGCTTCTCGTTTGATGGAGACTTTAGTTTATCTTCATATCCCATGTCTTCAATATCAAGTCTTTGAACCTACAAAAACTCCTCTTCTATAGATAACCCTTTCTTTTCATACTCCATAATTTGATCAATACACAAATGTAAGATAATGGATCTATCTTGAAAATTTTTCTCCTCAACATCAAGAGTTGCTAGAGGGCATGGTTTATCGCTTATGAAATGCTTGTCATACTAGCTCCACCTTGCACAAGAATAGATAAGTAATAATATTCTCTAAGATTTAAAAAAGTTGTTGAATATCATTGAGCAGTACATATCTTTTTTAATTGATGAGATGTCTAGGAAATGTAGCGACATAATCAAGAGGGCATTCTTCAATCTTTGAACTTGATTCTCTCTCCTTTTCTTCTGCCTTTGTGATCTTTTCACTCTTGAAAATAGTAGGATCAAAATGGTGTACCAATAATTCTTAACATTCTCTTAAAAGTCTCCTCATTTTCTTTAGCCTTTTCACCTTGGCATGCAATGTCTTCTTCCTTCTTCCCCTCTATTTTATCGGATTTCATATATTGAAGATACATGATAAATTTTATGTCCTTGAGAATTAAAATATATTATTATTGATCCTTGTGATAAGGAAATTTTGTTTCATATGTTTTAAACTCTTCATCAATAAGGTTCAAAGATTAAAGAATGCCCTCTCGATTATGTCCCTACATTTCCTAGATATCTCATCAATTAAAAAAGATATGTATTGTTCAATGATATTCAACAACTTTTTTAAATCTTGGAGAATATTATTACTTATCTATTCTTGTGCAAGGTGGAGCTAGTATGACAAGGATTTTATAAGCTATAAACCATGCCCTCTAGTAACTCTTGATGTTGAGGAGAAAATTTTCAAGATAGGTCCATTATCTTACATTTGTGTATTGATCAAATTATGGAGTATGAAAAGAAAGGGTTATCTATAGAAGAGGAGCTTTTGTAGGTTCAAAGATTTGATATTGAAGACATGGGATATGAAGATAAACTAAAGCCTCCATCAAAGAAGAAGCCAAAAAACTCAATAAATCTTCATGAGAAGAGCCTTTTTTCCTTCTCTTTGCTTAATTTGTAGTCATAGAACCACTGAAACATCTCTAATAATCTATTTGCTTTGATTCTTCCATCTCCATATCAAAGTAAAGTCCTTGCTTGATAATGTGATTTTTCCATAATCTGGGTTGGCAAGATAGATAGAATTCCACATTGTTTGATAAAATATGGGGCATGGTTGTACGAAACATGCCACATAAATAAAAAATAAAAACATAAGTTAGATAATACAAATATATAACAATGCAAAATTCTTACCATATAGTGAGTGAAGTGCTAATTATTCCAAGCTTCTATCATCACTATCTTTTCAAAAAGGTTCAATTGGTCATTAAAGTCCTTAAGATCATCAACTTTCCATTCAATTTTATCACAATAAAAATTAATTTTTTCTAGTATAGCATCTAAGAGACATGAAAGCATCTAAGAGACATGAAAGCATCTAAGAGACATGAACATAATGGAGCATAGGCTGCTAATGGAGCTGGAAGAGGAATAAAGGCTAGTAAGGAAAATTGAGCACTTGGAGAAGGAGAAAGAAGAAGCAATCCAGAGGTGGAAGGAACAGGAGCCAAGGATGGTGGCGTTAGCACAATGGCAAAATGAAAGCCTAGAGGAAATGAAGCGAAAAGCACATGAATGGATGGCCAAGAGCAAGGGAAGAGTGAAAGAATTGGCTAGTTGTCTAGCCCATGCTGAAGGCAATAGAGTGGTAGCAAAGAGCAGGGTGGTAAAGGCCCTAAAGACGAGCATGGAATCCCATCAACATAACTTTCTTAGCACCATTTTAGATGTCATGCAGCCAGAAGAGGAGGATGCCATTGAAACCTTAAAGAAGAAGCTAGAGATTACCTAGAGGGCCATAAGGCATGGCCTATGTATCTAGGTGCACGAAGCAAAAACTAGCCTAAGCCAACAAGAGCAAAGGGAGTACCTACTAAGGGCAGGACTAACAATTCAAGAGAGGGAATTGCTGGGGTATACAGAGGAATAGGGACCACAAGAGCCAGCGAGAGAATAACAACAACAAATACCACTTTCTAAAGTAGGGCAGGACTTTGAGGTGGGGCAAGAAGATAAAGAACAAGTCCCCCAACCATCGTCTCCAAGATCAGAAACTCAACAGGAAGTGTCGCCCCCCCTAGAGGATATAACTATAGAAAGAAAAACAGAAGTTAGGAAAAACACTACAAGATATAGGCCTTATACTGACGTTAAAAGCGACGAAAATGTAAATAAAGAAATTTGTCCCCATCTTTGCAAAAAGCGTCGTTATTGGCGACGCCATAGAATAGTCGGTATTAGCATCGTTATCAGCGTCGCTATTTGCGTCGGTGTCAGCATCGCTATTTGCATCACTGCGACGCTGACACCAACGCAAATAGCGATGCTGACACCGACACAAATAGCGACGCTGATAATGATGCTTTGCGATGCTAATAATGATGCCAATAACGACACGTGCAATAAATTTGCGATGCTAATAGCGACGGTAACATGGAAAAAAAAATTATGGCAGGGTAGATATAGCACTATGTGCTTTATTTGGGCCATACAAAATAGTTTCTGCACTCTGTATAATGCTCGTGTAAATAAAGACAAAGTGTACTTAAATCATAACACTGATACATGAAATAAATACATGATCACATAATAAAAGCGACTAGTACAATCATGGCAAGGTATCACTACTACATAGAAAATGTCTACACAAATCACGTGACCAAAAAAGAAGGGTGTGTAAGCTCCAGAGATCCAAGGATGAGCTATAAATCATTGCCATCCGAAAGCTCGTCTCGCTGCAAAGGAGTATCGAACGGACTCTGCAAAAAAAGAAACAACTACACATTAGTCCATCACACAATAATGCATTCTAATTAAACATGGTAACTACGGACAAGAAAGATGAGTGACTTACAAGGCCGCCACATCCATACAATCGGTCGATCAATGCAGTGAGACCGTGTTTCTCTGCATATCAAGTCTCAAGGCCGGTTTGTAATGGAGTGCTACAAAGAAACAAAATACTAATTGTTAGAAACACGATTGTTAGTACAAAGGATATTGTAAAAAAATAAGCAAGCAAAAAAAAAGAAAAACTTACAAAGTCCTCCAGATATGTCCTGTGGCTGCCACTCCCAAGATGATGGACCACTCTGGCCTCTAGTTGTGCCCTCGCCATCTCATGTTGCTGACTCCAACGTCCTAGAGAATCTGTAGCCTCCTCCCTCGGTCGGTGCCAGTCCTCCACGTCTAGCTACTCGGGCTTTGCAGGCCCACTCTTGAGTGCCTTGCGTGCATCCGATCGTCTGTGTGATATATATGCATGCATGCACTCCATCATCTAGCCCGTAGAAAATCTATTTGTTGTGGCTGGTACAGAAAACTCCTTATGCAAGGATGCTACTATGTAGTCCTTGCTCCCCTCCGGTATGTTTTTCCAATGATCCAAGATGTTGTGCCGAAAAACTTCTTAGCACAACTCTCTCATGCGAGCCATCACCCTCCTCCCCTCATCATTCATGATGATGGCTCCTGACCTATCATCTACAAGGTAGGCATACCCCTCTGGGGTATGCCTAAGATGGATCCTCTCTCACCTCCGACCATACTCCTGGGCATATCCAGGAGACCCCTGTACATTTGATGTACCAACCGGGGTAGTATCTATCAGAGTAGCACCCATAGGGGTGCCACTTGTGAACGGCTGAGCAAAAGCTGGAGTGACTAGAGTAGACGTCCCCACAGGTGTGACAAATCCCGTAGGTGATGCAACTCCAACAGAACGACAAGATGGAGACACCGAGTTCGTGTCTCCACAGCAACCACTTGAGCCATGCTCTCTAGAACCGCCACGAGAGTGAGGGGGTAGCACCTGTATCCCAAGTCAACCATGGGCTCACTGCATCCGGATCTCTACAGCATCCCCCTGAAGCACTCCCTCTGTTTGGCTCAAGTCTGGAGCATCGAGCTCGTTTTCTCGAAACTGAAGCATCTGATCGCACCGAAGTAGATCTAATAGAGCGGCCTGACAATGTCCAAGACAGCTCCTGGTCTGCCATGTCTCTGAATCTCGCCATCTGATCTGGAGACATGCGCGTGAAGATATCTTGCAACTCCTCATCGCTCATTCCTTGACTCATCCTGATGATCTAAGTATCCACAAAGGTCACGTGCACAGACAAAAAATGATGTTAAAATAATCAATTTAAATCATATAAAGCACGGTAATATAAATCTTTAAAAAATAATCTTACTTAAAATGCATATCTTATGTACACTTATAAGAGATTCGTCAACGAATTGAGTAAGTGGATGTTCCAAGTATGAAGTATCCTATGGTTCCATGTCAATCTCCTGACATAACTCGGCATAAACTGGAAGGTCAATAGACATGTCACCACAAAAGGATGAGTCCACCTCGTTCTCAAGACTCCTGTATTTCCATCATTGTTACCCGATGCTGGCTCCTCTACATGCTCCAAGCTTTCGGTGGCCTCCACCCCTTGCAATATCGACCCCTCTATTTGCATATTGTCCTCATCTATGCTTGAAACATCGCTTTGATCATATACTCTCGTACTTCGGGGAGCTGAAGGTATAACATACCACCATGGAGGTTTTTTCGGGGGTTTGGATAGAAGATTACATGTTCACAAACACGTACAAGAGAGATTTAACTATTGTGACATGTACCATGTCGTAATACAATTAACAAACAAATGAGTTCATGCACCTGTTCACAATGGGCCGGCAACACAAAGGTGTCGTGCAAATCCGTCTTTTTTTTCGGAATCTATTTCGAGAAATCCAAATGGACCTCGTCGAATTGTTGCTCCAACTTCTTCAAGTACCACTTTGAACCACTGCACATCGAATAGTATCATGGAGAAGCTATGGTAATCCACTGTAACAATGCTTTGCAAGTTCCCAAAATACTCCATCTCATCTATAACCGTGTTTGGATTAGTTGCTCATCATCGGCTCTCTTGCTCGAACCTTGCCATGATACCACAGTCTGTTATGAAATGCATTTTGTCAATACACTCCACGTGGAAATGCCGTCTATGCAACCATGCTGCACTATATATTTTATACTATACATTGAAACACTCAATTAGTTGTCGCGAATAAAATATAGATATGACAAACCCTAAACACGTCATCACCTTTGGACTACATCCCCTCGAGAATTCCCACTCCTCGGTTGAGACCTCTGCCCCTTCACGAGACGCTGTGGTCAAAGCTCCATGCAACCATCGCGTTGACATAAACCGCGGCATCTCCTCCATGCCCTCGGGATATCGAATCATTCGATGGCGCGTACTACGTCGAAATTCAGATCGCGCTTCCTCTCAATCTTGCCTAGCTTGCTGGTACCTGGCGAGCCACGTCTCCATAGAGGCATGGTGCAGTATACAAAAGTGATTCACTTTCTCCTCCATTGCAACATCCATTCTTTTTTCTACCCCATTTCCAACCACCACATCTCCGGTCAGTCTATCAATGTCTTTCAGTGACCATAGCATACTGTTGTTTGGATCCACCGTTGGTAGTCATTGTGAAATATGCACTAGCATCTCAGAGACCAATCAACCTTTAGCCATGCTACGTTCTGACCGAGCTCGTTGTCGCACAAAGCCTTTTAGGGTTTTTATGAAGCACTCCAAGAAGAACATCCATCGTGTATGGACAAGTCCAGCAATCTCCACTTCATCTACAAGATGCACAAGAAGCGGGATTTGTATCGTGAGCATGTTGGTAGGCAGGTATTTCTTAAAGAGACAGACCGTCTCCACTGCTCCCCGCCTCGCGGATTCAGTAGAGGACATCTTAATTTGCAAGTGATAATATATGATACTTTAGTAACCTGAAAAAAAAATCATAAAACACCTTGCAAAAGCACAAATGTTTTTAATAATACTGTCGAAATGAAATCAACGAAGCATACGTACAAGGTACCTGATCAACTCGATCACACTCGCATCGCTTCACTCGTATTTTGCTTGCACACTTAGGAGTGCAAGTAGTGTCCTCAGGCGAGATACTCGGCACCCATCATATAATGGTATGGATGCTTCCTCTCTAAGCGGATCAAAATTCTCGACATCCATGGGAATCAATGCATCGATCATTGCCTCCATCTCAGGCTCCAAGATTGTAGGTAAGTCTCGAAGGCTGTCTCTCTCCTCTGGTATTAACGATATAGATTGGGTAGTACCTTTCAAGTGGTGGATTGGCTCAGGCACTCCATCCATCACATGCCCACGAACTCTTCTAATTGGCCGCAAAGGGTGCACTGCTCCTTGGGATGAGACGTCACCTCCTTGGATAGAAAATTTGCCAGCCACACCCAATCTTTTTGTATTCAATTAGCTTGCGAGTACAATGCTTGATTGATATTAACTTTTCTTACCGTTTGCTGAAAATCCAAGATCTCCTAATCAATGATCTCAGATTGAAACTCACCGAAGCATCATATGTGTTCTATAGACAATTGACGTTTTCATCTAATTGCCAGCTTACATTGAGAGCAAGGATATGGGATACACTGATTAAGATATGCCTCGCGATCTTGAATATCAAGACCTTTATCGTTTTCCATTTTGTTTACGTTACGACAAACAATTTGTTTTTGTTATCATTCTTTTTTTCTTTCTTAAATTGTTTGAGAAGGGATTTCTTCTCTTGTAACTCAGCAAAAATTAACGTATGTAAAGTCTCCACCCACCCACCCACAAATTAACGTATGTCAGAGTGTTTCCCGTCTTATGGTGTTGCATCGAACCTCACTGGATCTCGCCACCACTCTCTCTTTGTTTTTTATCCATTCATTATCTTCTCTCCTTCTATCTCTCTCTCTCTTTCTTTTTCTTTATTATGCTATATGTTTATTCCCTCTCTCTTGTTCCTTCTTCCTTTTTCTCTTCCTCCCCCTCTCTCATTTTCTTTAACAAAACATATATATATATCTCTCTCTCTACTACTACCACTACTACTACAAAAAATAAGAAAAGAAAAAAAAAACTACTACTACCACTACTACAACAACAATAACAAATAGAAAAAAACTACTACTACTACTACTACTACTACTACTACTACTATAACAAATAAGAAAAGAAAAAAAAAACTACTACTACCACTACTACAACAACAATAACAAATAGAAAAAAACTACTACTACTACTACTACTACTACTACTACTACTACTATAACAAAAAAGAAAAGAAAAAAAAACTACTACTACCACTACTACAACAACAATAACAAATAGAAAAAAAAAACTACTACTACCACTACTACAACAACAATAATAAATAAGAAAACTAGACAACAATAAACAAGGAAATAAAAAAATGTATTACTACAACAACTACAAAAACAACAACAACAAACAAGAAAACCACTACTACTACCATGACCATGACCATGACCACGACCATGACCACGACCACGACCACAACCACGACCACGACCACGACCACCACTACCACTACCACTACCACTATAATAAACAAGAAAAGAAGAAAAAGCTACTACTACTACCAGTACTACTACAACAACAACAAATAAGAAAACTAGACAAAAATAAACAAGAAAACAAAAAAAAACTATTACTACAACAACAACAACAACAACATCAAATAAGAAAACCACTACTACTACAACCACGACTACGACCACAACCACGACCACGACCACGACTATGACTACGATTACGACAATGGCTACGACTACCAGTACCACTATAATAAACAAGAAAAGAAGAAAAAACAACAACAACTACTACTACTACTACTACTACTACTACTACTACTACTATAACAATAAGCAAAAAAAAAAAAAACTATTACTACTACTACTACAATAACAATAAACAAGAAAAGAAGAAAAAACTAATACTACTACAAAAAAAAAAAAAAAACCAAACAACAATAAACAAGAAAAGAAAAAAAACTACTACTACTACAACAACAACAAACAAGAAAACAACAACCTCTTTCTCCTCTCTCTCTCCCTCTCTTTCTCTATTATGTTTAATGTTTTCTCCCTCTCTCTCTCGTTCTTTCTTTCCTTTTCTCTTTTCCTCTTCCTCTCTCATTTCCTCTCCCTCCCTCACCCTCTCCCTCTCTTTCTCTCTTTCCCTATTATGTTTAATGTTTTTTTCCTCTCTCTCTCGTTCCTTCTTTCCTTTTCTCTCTTCCTCTCCCTCTCTCATTTCCTCTCCCTCCCTCACCCTCACCCTCACCCTCTTTCTCTCTTTTCCTATTATGTTTAATGTTTTTCTCTCTTCCTCTCCCTCACTCTCCTCTCCCTCCTTCACACTCACCCTCTCTTTCTCTCTTTTCCTATTATGTTTAATGTTTTTTCTCTCTCCTCTCCCTCTCTCATTTCCTCTCCCTCCCTCTCCCTCTCCCTCTCTTTCTCTCTTTCCCTGTTATGTTTAATGTTTTTTCCCTCTTCCTCTCGTTCCTTCTTTCCTTTTCTCTCTTCCTCTCCCTCCCTCACCCTTGCCCTCTCTTTCTCTCTTTCCCTATTATGTTTAATATTTTTTCTCTCTTCCTCTCCCTCTCTCATTTCCTTTTCTCTCTTCCTCTCACTCTCTCATTTCCTCTCCCTCCCTCCCCCTCTCCCTCTCCCTCTCTTTCTCCCTTTCCCTATTATGTTTAATGTTTTTTTCTTCTCTCTCTTATTCCTTCTTTCCTTTTCTCTCTTCCTCTCCCTCCCTCTCCCTCTCCCTCTCTTTCTCTCTTTCCCTATTATGTTTAATGTTTCCCTCTCATTTCCTCTCCCTCCCTCTCCCTCTCCCTCTCCCTCTCCCTCTCTTTCTCTCTTTTCCTATTATGTTTAATGTTTCCCTCTCTTTCCTCTCCCTCTCTCTTCCTCTCCTTCTCTCATTTCCTCTCCCTCTCCCTCTCTTTCTCTCTCATTTCCTCTCCCTCTCTCAATACACATGAATTTTAACAAAAACAAGTAAAAGAGAAAGAGAAAACACAAAAACAAAGCAAGAATGGACAATGCACTCACCGTAAAGGCTCGAAGATAGATTCGACGGCTCCTCTTCGTGACGGTGGCTCTCACTCTCCGTGCACTTCCTCCTCTTCTTCGCGAACGGTAGCAGTGGCGGTGAGAAGCTTTCCTTCTCCCTCTTTCTCTCTTTCTCTCCCTCTCCCTCTCAAATGCAAGATGTTCGCTCTCTCTTTGCTCTCTCTTTCGTGTATGCACGCAAAATAACGCACTCGGGTTTCAGCCCACGTTTTTTTGTCTGAGCACCATCGCTATTTGCATTTGCAACGCTAATAGTGACGCAAATAGCGATGCCCCATATATCCCATAAAGTGGTGGAGGAGGTGATAAGCATGGGTAGAAGGCTTGGAGATCGGCGGAGTGCAGAAAAAGAGAAGAATCCAATACTGTGGGGGATAAAGGCACAGGACGATTGGGAAGACAAAGTTATGGAGGTGCCCAAGACCATGAAGGGGTACAAGTCATAGCTCCTTCTTCTTTCCCTAAAAAGATGGTTTCTTCTGATGGTATTTGCGTTGATCCTAAAAAGATAGAGGCCATTTTGAATCAGCCAATCCCTAAGAATGTGCATGAGTTACATTCTTTCTTAGGCCTTGCCAGTTTTTATAGAAAATTTGTAAGAAAATTTTCATTGCTTGCATTATCTTTGACGAAATTGTTAAAGAAAGGTGTTGTGTATCGTTGGTCTAACAACCAGCAAAAGTCTTTTGATTTGTTGAAACATGCTTTAACACATGCACCTGTCTTGCAATTACCTAATTTTAGTCGACCATTCTTCCTAATAGTCACTTATGCTAGCGGATTAAGAATAGGAGTTGTCCTCATGCAAGATTCACATTCCATAGCCTATTCTAGTTGCAAACTTAAACCTTCTGAGTTGAAGTATTCCACTTTTATGTTATTAATTTTCAATTAGTCTTTGCATGTTTTTTGGATGTGTTTTTCACCCGTTTTCTATGTGAACACACATTTTTGGTGCCAAAATCATAATTTTGGTGCCCCTCTTGTTCCCTCATTATCCTACCCAACTTTTCTTTTCTTGCACCCACCAACACATTTTAAAAAAACCCACAAAGTTGCAATGACACATCCACATTCCTTCACTGTCACCCCCAGCTTAGTCCCCCCTTCCCATAGGCAAAGAAAAAAAGATGAAATGCACTCAAGACCCATGAAAACCACCTTCATCCTCGTTCAACTAGAGGAACACCCCTCATACGCATGGCTATTCCCATGCAAGTTGTTGTATACTCCTAACATGTCCTTTTTGTCCACTTGTTCATATGTGCCTTTTCCTTTGCAATTGTGTGCGTGGATTTTCGACTATTGTTCATGTATAGGATGCATGCATTTGGCTTGATTATGCGTAACACTACTGTTTACCTAAAAGTGTGAGCTTGGGGTAGTTGCTATCTTTCCCTTAATTCACACGTCTTTTCAAAACATCCATTTTTATTTTTAAAAAAAAATAATAAACATTTCAAAAAATTAATTAAAAAACAAACTAAAACAAAAAAAACCACACAAATAAGGAGCAAATCAAAACTAACTAACAAAAAATCATTTAAAATAGTTCTAAAGTCCATTAAAAGGTCACATTCACAAACCAACAAAAACCCAACCACAAAAACAATATATTTGAGAAAAAACCCAAAAATAAAAAAAATAAAAAAAGAAAAAAGAAAAAGAAAACACAAAAAAGGAGAACACATGACAAACAAAACAAACCATGTTGTAGTGTTTGTTTGTTTTTAACAAAATAAAAAAAGTAAATACAAAGCACATTAAAAAACCAACACAAACCAAACAAATCCAAAAAAAATCCTTATTAAATTTGTTAAAAACAAAAGAAACTCATAAAATGCAGAACACAATCAAACCACCAATGCCCACTTAAAGCAAAATTCCAACAAAATCCATCCACCCACTTAAAGCAACCATGCTTGGCTTGTTTCTCTTAATTAGCCAAATTTCTTTTGCTTGTCCTTGTGCTTTCTGTTGCCAACACATTTGCCTACCAATTTATGTGTGTTATCAGATCTTGTGGATGTCCAGCACCATGGTAGGTTTTCTTATTTTCCTTCTTTCACATGCACTATAACACACTTTTAATTGTAATAAAATCAATAGACCATTGTATCACAAATTAACGGAAAGCACTTCCTAATTTGTAATCAAACTAAACTCGATCGTTAATTTTCTAAAGGGAACCCCACCATTACATGAGCGCATGTCACCATAACCCACATTTAAAATCAACCCCCGTTGTTCATATGTGCACACACATACGTGCTCCATATACCCTAAATTGTAATTAAAATTAATCCCCCACCATCACACATATATGGGCTTTTGCACCAAACATAATATAGAGTGCATTACAAAGACCCTTGGTCCTTCCATTTTGAGGAGGAAGAGTTATGATATAACTAATTCATTGTGCATTAATGGATAACTAATAATGAATTATTGAATTAGTTCTAACCTAATAAAAGGAATACAATTAGTCTTCAACTACCCACTACACTACACATTAAATAAACAAGATGCGCATATGAGAGATGGGGTTATAAGTCATGTTTGGTCTTATGCATGTGTTCTAATTGGTCTATGAGGCCATGGTCATGGTACACATCGATTCTAATTTGTTTGGTTTGGTGAGAGTTAGATATAGGGTATGTTTGATCTTTTCTTTTCCTTTGCGTGATTGATAATGAGGTTTTGATGCATGTTTATCTATATTTCACCAAGCTTTCAGCCACATACGTACATAGATCATGTCAATTTTTTTTGTAGAATGTGATTTGCTTGGGGGACTGTCTAGTCCAATCCTCTTAGTCATGGTTTCTTTGACTATTTTTTTTCTTTTTTTAGGTCTGCATTTTCTTTTTGCAATCATTTCCCCTATTTTTCCTAGTTTTTGTGTGTGTGAGTTTTTCCTATGCAGTCTAAATGGAAACCCTATTGATGGTAGTGGCCCATAGTGGTTCAATATGTGCCACTCCCGGTCCATGACTAATCTCTTCTGTTGGAGAAGGATTGTACTTGTCAAGGAGGTTTGTGTGACGTCATTGTTGCCTTTTTAGTTTCCACCTATGGATACTAAGCTCTACTACTCTTTTTTGACTTCTTATAAATGCCATGTTAAATTGGTCTATGGCCATGACTTCCATATTTCTTTCACCAATCTCAGCGAGGCATTGTTCTTGTCTCACTTTGCTATGCATGTGCCTATTTGCTATCAATTAAGTAGATTGTGGAGGTTCTACAGGAGACTTCTATATAGTTGACTCCCATAAGAGTTGTTAGCAGTTTAGGAGTATTAGTGGCATCTCAATTGGTCATTCCTATAGGCCTCGCTTGAGAATATCCACAATGTCGTCAATCCAATTAGGTGTAAGCTCAACCTTAAAAAGCTGAGCTTCTTGGTTAATATGGAACATATGAGCATAAGGGAGTTGATTATAAACTTTGTGGTCATTTTCCCACTGGTTATTCTTGATCAGTAATGGGCAATGAAGTGATGTAATATTTGCACACAACAATGGAAAATCCAAATTTCAATAGAAGCAAGAGTTGTCTAGAAAAATCGATGAATAAACGAATCTTTTTGTTCTTTTTGAGTACCATAACAATCGATGACACCCAATTGGTATGCTCAATTTTTTAGATGAATCTACTTTTTGTAACTAATTAATCTTTTCTCTGATATGATAGGTGTATCAAGGATTCATAGGATAGGGTATTTGCCTGAGAGACTTTGTATCATCCTTTAGAAAAATTGTGTGGGTGAGAACTTGCAATGGTATATCTTTAAGGTTAGAGTAGTTCCAAGCAAAAACATCTTGGTATTCTTTTAGCAAGCTAATCAATTATTTCTCATCCCGCACCAAGGTCCTTAGCACTGTACACATGCTTAGTAGCTGCAATGATCACTTCCTTTGCCAATCTCTCAATGGGTTCATTAGATGTTCCTTCGTGTTTTGCACCAAGCAACACAATGATCGATCACTCTCTTTAAACTTTGTGAATTGTGGAGGAAGGTCTTGTGGTTTTTTCTAAACTTCAAATTTTTGACTCACTATAGTGAGTGTTGTGTTTTAAGTGTTTTTGCCTTGAATGGACTAGAAGTTTGGTTTTAGACTTAGAAAATTAGGTTGGTAAGGAAATTTCTGGCTCGGAATCACTACTTCCATCTGTATCATAGTCAAAACTTATCCTAGTGTTCTCTTAGGCTTTGATTATATCATATTTGATTGTGAATACATAGGGTTTGGACAACGATTATTGAGCTCATGCCCCATTTGTTCATACTTGAACGCCTTGAGGTATTCAAGCCATTCCAATCGTGAGTTCAATCTCATAATACTCACATCAATGAGCAACTCTTGCCCCATTTTTTCATACTGGAATGCCTTGAGGTATTCAAACCATTTCAATTGCGAGTTCAATCTCATAATACTCACATCAATGAGCAACTCTTAGTCCGAGAGAGTTTGGGGTCCATACAGATTTAGTCAATGGTGCAAGCATGAGTGTCATAATACATTGTGTCAAAATTAGAATCATTGTTGTCCTGAATTGATTGGCAATCCCCGATGTCACTCACTTCCTCAGCATCAATGCCTTGCTTTTTCATCAATGATGCAAAGAGGCTAATATGAAAGTCAAATAGGACTTGATGTAGATTTGTCCGTTTTTAACAATTCTTCCAAAAATTGTAAGAGCAAGGTCTTCTCGATTATGAAAACGTGGCTATTACTGGCTAAGGATCTTGCATAATGCAAGAGTGTCCATTAGGGTAGGATAGCATGGAAAATTGCCGTTACTGAGTCAGGGGCCACCATAAAGAGCAATACTGAGATTGGCTCTACATGAGGTTCAACCATGAAGGTTGAAGTATCTCGTACATCTTTCTGACTTATGTATTCATAAGCTGATCGATCTTCCAACTCTTATGTAAATGGCAATTCCAAGGTGGCAAGAATGTGCATCTAATCCTACTCATCTTCAAGAGAGGGAATATATATGGCGAATGGTCATGAGGTTGGAGGGTCATTAGGATACTCATGTAAGAGTGTAGAGATAGTGTGTAAGTCAACTCATGAGGTTTTGTAAGACTATCTCAAGACCCCATCTCAATGGATATTGCCTCCTTCCTATTTTCTAGAAAGACTAAATTATTGCCCCCAATCCTCGATGAGATGTGCATTGTGCATCCATGGTTGGCTAAGAAATATGTCATAGTTGAGTTCTTTCATGACAATAAAGTTAACCTTGAACTATATCCTAGTGATCTTGACTAGCCAATCTCTTAATGCTCCCATTGGTCTGATTTTAAACGATTGATCCATTCATCATTGTGGGGCCTTCAATGCTCAATTTCCCAACCTCACTTTTTGCACAAGTGATGGCATGCACATGAATGGGAATGATGTCTTCATCATTGATCATTTCCACTATGAATAGGATCAAGGGAACAAATAGCAATATTGCCTTACTACAACTTGCCTTACATTGTGGAGATTTTAGATATATATGCATGATTCCATATTGAAGAAAACACTAGTCGATATCACTTCCCTTGGACTGCTCTTGTTTTTATCAATACCTCAAGAAAATGTGTCCTAATTGCCCACAATTCCAATAGG
This sequence comes from Lygodium microphyllum, assembly GCF_053477565.2. Lineage (NCBI taxonomy): Eukaryota > Viridiplantae > Streptophyta > Polypodiopsida > Schizaeales > Lygodiaceae > Lygodium > Lygodium microphyllum. Next base: position 17,699,575 of record NC_141157.1, read on the forward strand.
GAAGGAGATCTCTGTTTTATGCATGCCTCACATGTGGCCTTGGTCTCAACATCATAATGGGTACAGAGTAGTAATCCATAAGGATCATATGCCCTTCATTGACATAACAAACAAAAATATTTGTGCATTTCTTGTCCTTCGTTGGTTCCTCAATGAAGTGGACAAAGGCATCACTAGGTGGGTGCATGACAATCTGCATGAGGGGTCTAGGGATCTTAGAGAGGGACTAATCTTAGCTCATTATGCAACCATTGGAGGGGCTAGCAATGCTGAGAGTTGGATTTTAGAGCTGATTTTAGAGTGCAAAAGTGGCTTGAGATCCATAAAAGAGGCATTTTGGCGAAAAATGGAACAATCACGAATCAGGGAGCTAGATTTTTTCTGATCCTTATTATCGAAGTTACATACTTTATAATGTGGGCCTTATTCATACAAGTAATGGCAAACACGCAAAAGCCTTGGAATATTACTTCCAAGCATTGGAACGAAATCCGTTTTTGCCACAGGCTCTTAATAATATGGTTTTGATCTGTCATTACGTGAGATTATCTCTACTACAGGATCTGTCAGTTCGTATAGATGCATTTTGACATCAAGAATCCAATGCAAGTGTCCATTTGTTGATTGGAGTCCATTTGACCCCCCATTTAATGGCCACAAGGTTTGGCATTATGAAGCAGCTAGCTGAGCAAGTGATAGAGGCTAGGGTAATAGATTTCGATGCAAAGAAGTCACCCCCATCTAGTCGAATCATGAATCCGAGGTCGTTTGCCTCTCCGTCCAAGCAGCCTAAAACCACTTGTGAGATAGTGTGAATGCACGAGAGTAGACTGTTTTTTTTGCAAGTTAGAGCTTAAGCTTGATTAAAAGAAGCATGCAATCAAGAAAACATCATGAACGAGGGGGGGGCGGGGGGGCTTTTTTTTTGGCGACCTCTCAATCCATTTAAAAATTGATTTTGGTGAGTATTGGAATCATCCTCCCCCCTCCTAGGCTGAGATGTTGCAATTCTAGGCTTTAATTTGCAAAACATGCAAGATTTGATGCATTGAATGAAAAGATAGAAATTTAGTATTTCTCTCTCCTCTTTCTCTCTCGCCATAAACGTTGTTCCTATGGGCTGAGAGAATGGGGAATGGGTGTCAGTTTGTGTGACGAGATGCAAGGGATGGATCAAGAAAGTGTAAATGAGTTATCAATGGCTATAATAGAGTGTCAACGGCTTCTCATTTTTGAAATACGATGCGTGCAGATTATAGAATAAGTGGTCTTTTATTGAATTTTATGTCGAATCGCTTGTTCTTATGATGGAAAATGATTGGAAATGGTTGAATATGTCTGAAAGTGTCTGAATATATCTAAAAGGTATCAATGGCTATAAAAGAGTGTCAACGACTTCTCATTTTTGAAATATGATACATGCGGATTATAGAGTGAGTGGTCTTTTATTGAATTTTATGTTGAATCGCTTGTTCTTATGATGGAAAATGATTGGAAATGGTTGAATATGCTTGAATACATTTGAAATTATAGAATAGTCAAAATTTTCTAGCAAATCATGTAATGAAAATCAAAACCGTAAAATTTGCAATGTGAATTTAATAGAAAAATGATAGTTTCATGGATTTTTATGATTCAAATTGTGTTCCTATAGAGGTATATTGAATGTAATGCTGAATCATAATCCACATAAGCTTCATAAATTTGAAAATGAGAAAAACTAGTAATTAGTATAAAAATAAATGATAGGAAATAACACAATGGATTTTTGATAGAGAAAATTAGTTTAAGGGTGAGAAAAATTATTGAAAATTAGAGGAAGGTTTGTGAGTGTATAATGATTGTAGAGTATGAGGTTGGCCTCAGTCTACATTCGTTTGTGCTTAAAGTGGTAGTTTAGAGGGTATTTTAAAAAAGAAATATCACAAAACATAGAAAACACCCTATATAATAAATGAACACACAAAGAAGTTAAAATGTCAAGAATGTTACATAAAACTATAAGTTATTGTGGATTGAAAAGAAGCATATAGGGTTCGTTTAATAGTTTTAAAGGAACAATAGTACAGATTAGTCCAATGTTGTTTCTAAACAATGCAACAATATGTTAGAAGGGAAATCATTGAAATAATGTTTTTTTAATACAACACGTTGACCGATTTGTGGTTAGTTTGTTTGAGCACTATATGGCATTACACCTTGCATTTGCATTACATGGTATCAAGAAAAATAAGTCTCCTGGATGCATTGCAATTGGTTGCTAAAACTATTTACCAACGATAAGAGTATGAGGATCCCTTTGTTGTAGGATAGTATGATTTTAATGCATTAGCAGAGGAAGATGAGGAGCTCCACATCAGTGAGTTCCAGAAATTAATGTTCCATTTCCAAACTCAAGACAATGGACATCTCGTAATGTTTTTTAACGTGACTCTAAAAGGAAGAGCTACAATGTGGTATCATGGCTTGAAAGCTGGAACCATAACTATGATAGATCTATTCAATGCGGCCTTTCGAAGAGAGTTTTCCCCTGAGAGAGGTGGTCAATATTGGCCTTATGTTTTGAATGTGGCACATCAAGAGCGCCATGAGAATACTCGAGTGTATGCTAAGAAATTAAAAGAGGTGTTTCACAAATGGAAAACTTCTATTTCTATTCCACATGTTGCTCAATTGCAGTACTTTTAACATAGATTAGACTTCAGTGTCCAAGTGTAGTTGAATAGTGTTGCTCTTGCTAATGTAGACATTGCTATTACATACTGCTATTACATGAGCAGAGGAGGTAGAGTCACACTTACAAATGGCCTACACATCTAGGGCAAACCTAAATTTGAGTTTAGGTTCTAGAAATAATTTGGCATTGATCAGTGGAAGTCAAGATATGACTAGTACACCTATGATCAATTCGAATGGAAGAGGAAGCATGATGCAGAATGTGTCCATATTATTGGCTTCTCCTAATGTTGCTATGCTGATGGCTAGCCAAATGGTTCTACTAAATAATGAAAGCCAAATGATGAACCCTAATGTCATGCCAATTAATCAATGGTCGATTCTTAATTAGGTGGTTAGGCTAGTTGAAAGGCAAGCAGATGATCACGGTTATGAGTCTAGAGTGTGTCAAATGTTCTTGGAAAAGTCAAGGACATGATGAAGCATTATACCGATATGATAACAAAATAGTATATACAAATATATGTAGATGTTAATTTCCTAAATAAGCAACAAAACTTGATAGGAAGTCGATGTCCTAAAGAAAGAGGGTGGTCCATCAAGATTTAGCTATAAGTGGTGCAATGGTCAATACTTTCTGAGAAACTGCGCTAATGTCAAATGCGACATATGTGGGAAGTCTGGCCATCTAGCTAGTACTTGTTGGAGTAAGATAATCTCTCTTTAGTAAGGGAGTAAGCATCTAGGTCCAATTAATCATCAAGCACAAGGGAATAACCTTTAGCAAGATGAGGAACCAAATCAAATATTGCAGAGAGGAAAAGCTATCGTAGAAGAGGTGACTAGTGGTAGTGGTGTCAGCCTTATCAAAGATGTGCATGTCAACACCACTAAGGCTTCCAATTTACAAGCTATTACAAGAGAACAAAAGGTTAAAGAAGGCGATAGGGGTTATGTAAAACCTGTTCTAAACAGGATGATAAGGGGATAGAAGTCCTTAACCCTAATGTGGAAGCCAGTTCTCTAAAAGCTGTTGATGGCAAAAGAAGAAGGTAAAAGGAAAAAAAGAGACACCTAAGCTTGTTTAGCAACCAAGAGAAAGAATGGTTTGGTGGGAGAAGAGAACCATTACTAATTATCATGAATTAGACTTAGACATTATCTTTTTGAGGTAAAGCCTAATATGAATCCCCAGCAAAGGTGATCAAGTTATCTCCAAGAGTGTGTAAAGGGTTTAGAAAATCCTTCACATTGGGTATATTGTCAAACCCTTGGAAATAGCCCATGTGGGAGATGACTAGTTTGAATATGCTGAAAAGTATTGTCTAAGGGTGGCAGCATATATTGATGGCATATTAGTGGATCATGCCATTGTGGATATGGGATTCTCCATCAACATTATGAGTTCAAAATTGATGGAAAGGCTAGGATTGAAAATCCAAAAGGATGCCTCCACAATGCTTCAGATGGTTGGTGACACTTTAAGGCAACCAAAAGGTTGCATTACCTAAGTCCACATAACTATTGCTGATGTGGAATGCATTTTGGACTTTAGGGTTATTAGATTTGTAGGGTGACCAAGCTATCAAGTATTATTAGGAAGGCCATGGATCTTGCAATCCTATCAAGTTAATATATCTGCTGGTTGTCTGATTTTTGATAGAGGTGCGAGACACATAATAGTGGATGTATATCTTGAATCTCCTGGAAGCAAGAGAGTGCCCTTATCTTCAACGTAATTAGATGCATTAGAGGATCCTCCTACTAGTGAGACTTCGTCACAAGCAATGAATCAAGAGAGGGGTCCACTATAGAATATGTCTACCATGTGACTTTGAATGAGCCAATAGAAGCTAAAGATAGAATCAGAGATGTAGATGTCATTGAGCTAGATCTTGGTATGCTAGATGAGCCATGACAAATTAAACTAGGATTTATGCTTAGTTTGGAAGAGAGGAAGGAATACGTACCCTCGATTCAAGAATTTTGTGATATTTTTGCATGGAGCTATGATGAGCTGAGGGGTATTTCTCCTAATCTGTTGGCTGTGCATACTATTCCCTTGAAGAAAGTTAGCTATCCTGTTTGACAAAAAGTAAGGCGTATGCCTTTTGAGATGATGGACTATTTGAGGAGCTACAAAAATTGCCTAAGGCTGGCTTGATATTTTATATACAACACATGGAGTGGTGTTCACTGGTAGTTATTAGGGAAAAAAAATCAAATCTAACTTTGCATAGATTTTAAGGAGCTTAGTAAACAAACGATCAAAGATTACTATCTCTTGTCATTTATTGGTAAGATTCTAGATCAGTTAGCAAAAAGGGATATCTATTCATTTATGGATTTCTTTGCCGGTTATAATCAAATGGCTATCGCAGAGGAAGTCAAGTTGAAAATGACATTTATAATTGTATTTGGCACCTTTGCATATCATGTTATGGCTTTTGGATTATACAATGCGCCAAGTTCTTAGCAACATACAGTTGATAAAACTTTTGGTGATATTTCCCCAGAGGAGCTGATAGTCTTTTTTGATGACCTGGGGGCAGCCACCATAAGGGAGAGACAACCGATCATTTTGAGAAAATGTTTTGAGCAATGTAGGTAGTTTTGCATTGCTCTCAATCCAATGAAGTACATCTTTGGAGTGCCTATGGATTGCTATTGGGACATGTGGTTAGCTCGGCCGATCGATCTTGAAAATATAAAGGTTATCGTCACTATGAGTCTACCACATACTCCTAAAGAAGTGCACATCTTTCTATCGTCAATCAGATATTATCAATGATTTATTAATGTACTGACTGAGAGGACACTGCCATTGACAAATTTATTGTCCTTTCACTATCTATTTGTTTGGAGTGATCTATGTCAAGCATCCTTTGAGGGTGTAAAGTAGGAATTGGTAAAAGCACTAGTCCTGAACACACCTAAAAGGAGTGAGATATTTTGTATATTTTTAGTAGTTATGATGTATAGTATCAACTGTTGTTTAGGCCAGATTTGGGAAAGAAGTGGTACTATCCAATTGTGCTTTCCAGTCTTGCAAATTTGGGGGATATGAGATTAATTATATCTACATGGAGAAACTATGCCTTGGGATGGCCTTTGCAATGAAGAAATTCAGGCACTACATCCTATATGAAAATGTAGTATTTTATATGAAGGTAGAGGGGCTGAGGCTATTGATGAATAAGTTGTAGCTGCCTAATCACCTAGCAAAGTGATTGATCACTTTGCAAGAGTTTGACTATGAAATTAGGAGTAAGCCACTGAAGTTGCAGGGTATCGTTGAATATCTTGTGGATTTCAAGGAGTCGAAGGAAGTCTTGGTTAAAGGAGACCTTGAGAGTCTACTCAAAATTGACATGGCTTCCATTCCATCCTGGTATACTACCATAACACACCATCTATCCACAAGAGAGGCTGGAGCCAATTTGTCGAAGGCTGAAAATAGGAAAATTAGTCAGCAAGCCTTGAAATTTGCCTTGATTGCAAGAACACTATATTGGCACAAGGTGTCGATGATGTTTATCTCCGATGTGTTGTGACTCCGCTTGTGGAGGGCACTTTGTTGGATAGTTGGCTGCATAGAAAGCTTTGAGAGTCAGATATTGGAAGCCGTCCATTTTTCAAGATACATTTACATATGTCAAGAGATATAATGCATGTCAAAGACATGACAATAGGGAGAGTAGGAAGCACCCATTGACTGCTATCATGGCTATATTACCATTTGGGAAGTGGGGCATTGTTTTGGTTGGGCCTATAAATCCTTCATGTTGGGGTAAAAGGCCCTTGAGCTTGCTTGTGTATAGTAACCACCCATATTCTTTATTCATATATATATGAAAGTGCAATAAGGCTGTCATAACATTGTTGACAACACCTACATTGTGTGTGCTCTTCTCTCCCGCGTCTCCTGCATCCCTTTCAACTGGTATCAGAGCAGATCATTTGCAAGCACTTCCCGACCTTCCCTGGCATCTACATGAGGTATGAGAGCTTTCTTCTCACTCAGTTCTCAGCAATTCTTTGACATGAACAGCAGGGTTTCATGAAGAGGCAGCCATAGCTTCCATCATTGAAGCTTGTTCTCTTCACCTCTTGCTTGGACTTGTCCTAGGCTTGTGTAGGCCTACTGTAGGCCTTCATTGGGCTCTTGATTATCCCCTACCCACCTTGATTTGGCCCCTCAAGTATAGCAGCATGCTCATGTTTTATTTGCGCCTGTTTGCAAAAATGGCTCAAAAATCACTCTTTTTGTCATATCTCGGGCATTCGGAACCCAATTCAGGCAAGGTAAGAGTCTAAGTTGGGGTTTTGGCATGCTCTAGACGTGATGGTGATGTTGGATTTGCCAAATTCTGATGATAGAATATTTCGCAATAGATTTGAGGTCTGAGACAGCATGTATTTGTATGCCTATGGCTTATGTGATGCTTCTACTGATGTCTATTGATACCAAATCACTTATGGATGTTATGCATCTTATGTGAGACACATTTGGAGCTGATTTAGCTCAGCCATTTACTATTTTGAGTAGTCCCAGATCTATCCAAAACAAGGCAGCCACGTGTTACTTCAATTTTATACTTATAGGTCTTGGCATTTGATGCCCGATTATGCCCAGTTGGTGCCTATAAATATAGGAATGTATGCCTATGGTTTGCCTATGGATTTGAGCTTGGATTGAGCACTGATTTGCTTAGTTTATAGAGGTTATTTGCTACTGGAAACTTTAGGTTTGAAGCTATTTATGTTACATTTGGATTATGCCTATTGGTCATGGGTGCTCCCGGCTACTCGGATGATGTCATGATGTATTTGGACTATGCCACATGTCTTGTTTATGCTCCGGAATGATTTTGAGCTGAGATTAGAGATCAATTTGGGTTTGATTGTCACTTCTTTGCATCTAGCATTTCATCTATGACATGGTTTATGCCTAGGCTACTCAGTACGGGTTATGATGTCTTGGTGAATGCTTTATGCTTTGACTGTGGATGGCAGTTGTTTGAGCTCATCTCTCAACATTCATTTGAGTATTCTCTTGAGAAATTGGACATTGAATTGGCTTTTTCTATTACGACTTGTCTTTTTCCGTTACAACCTTGGATGCTATATGGGATTTGATGCTCTGATTATGGATCTTGGCTAATACTTGGATGCACTTACAGGTATTGAGCAGTGAACTGCTCCTTTGTTTTGGCATTTGCCTATTGAGCTATGATTGCTCGTTTGCATTTGATATGTGGGATACTTATTGATCAATGAACTTGGATAGTGCTTGGATTTATAGTTATGGCCATCCTGCTTCTCTATTGTATGGCATCTATGCTATTTGGGTTGCTATTGCCCGTGTATGTTAGGGAGCAGTTGATCTTTATGGCCTCCCATGTATGCACATGGTTTGCTGCTATGTATTTTATAGAACCTCTTACCTGGATGCTTTTACACAGATATTTGGGATTTTATTGGAGTTTGATTCTTGCAAGTTTATTTGCCACCTGTTGTTCTTGGCTGGACATGTATGTTAGTACATGGTATGAGACACTGCAAAGCTATGTATACTCCTATGTTTCGGGGATGCTTATGCATTTATGGCTCCAAGGCATGCTTATGCTTTTATGGCTATAAGCTACAATGGTTGGATATGTCATGCTTTTGTCTGCTAGGCTTGTCCATGTGGGAGCTTTTGCATTCATGGTTGATGCCTTTGTGTTCTCCCCTTTTGGTTTGGATGAGTCCCCTTTGCAGTATGCTATGACAACTTCCAACTCTTCTAGTCATGCAGACAGTCCTCTTGATGAGCCTATTCTCTCTTATGAGAGTTCCCATGATTCTTTGAGCTCCTTGGATGTATTGGACAGTCCTACTCATGCTATTACAGAGTAGTTGTCCTCTTCTACAGGTTTTACAGGTTCTGTTTGCTTTCATTGTGGAAAGATAGGGCATGTGAAGCGCAAATGCTTCAAGTGGATTAGAGAGTAGAAAAGATTGCGCCGCACTATACATGAGAGCAGAGTCATTGATACAATAGGTGAGACCACTATTGATAGTCGTATGGTGCATGTAGTTACCCATGATGATGTAGCTAAGCCTAGACTCCTAGCATTGTGTTACCCTACAGATTACTTGCTCAATGATACGGCCTATACCTTTGATTGGCTTTTAGAAAGTATGGCATCTTGTCATGTTACTCCGCATAGAGCTTGGTTCTCTTCTTACAAGGAGGTTGACGGATGTATTTCTTTGGGCCTTGAGTAGGATTCTCATGTTATTTGTATAGGGGATATACACTTGGCTTTGCCAAATGGGTCTTCTCTTATGCTCTCTGATGTCTTGCATATACCTACGCTCAGTAAAAGCCTAATCTCTATCAGTCAGTAAAATCCTGATCTCTGTGATGTCTTGCATATACCTACGCTCAGTAAAAGCCTGATCTCTGTCAGTCAGTTGCATGGTGCAAGATATTATGTCTCTCTTGGGGATACTTCATGGAAAATTTGACGTGGTCGCTTGGTATTGACCAAAGGTGCTAGATATTTAGCAGTGATTATGTAGTGCATGTCTCTCATGTGGGAGATTCTATGGTTGTAATTACACAGATACCACATGCATTGTTATGGCATTGTCGCCTAGGCCATGTACGACACACTGAGATGGATGCTTTATGTGATATGGGATTATTGCCTGCTCTTCCCCATGCTACTTGCCCTCATTGTACTCATGGTCTGTGTAGAGTCTCTTTGGCTTATGGCGATCGTGTGAGGCATGCTCCTCTAGATCTAGTTCATGTTGCAGTATATGGACCTATGCCTTCCCAGTCACTTGGTGGAGCATTGTATTTTGTGACCTTCATGGATCATGCTACCCATCGTGTTTGGGCTTACCCTTTGGTACGGATTGAGAATGTTGTTACTATGCTTAATAGGTTTATAGATTCTGTTGGTAGCAGGCCTAGATGCTTGCACATGGATTATGAGAGTCATGCTATCTCTCCCAGCTTATAGATCTCTTGTCAGCAATATGGCATTGATTTCTTATGCTCATGGTATTATGGGATTGCTCATGGCATGTGCCTAACTTTACATGCAAAGGTTGCTTCTATGCTTACCACAGCTAGGTTGTCTTATGGCTTTTGGGCTGAGGCCCTTATGACAGTAGTCTACTTGGTTAATCGGATGTCGTGTTTCTCATTAGATGTTATTACTCTGCATGAGGCATGGAGTGGCATGAGACCCTGCTGTGTCACTTGAGGATGTTTGGCTGCCAAGAATCTGTCAGTATGCCACATGAGCCTATATCACGTAGATGCATACTCCTTGGTTATGGAGATGGTGACTTTACGACTTACAAGTTTTGGGATTTAGATGCCCAGCAGGTTCTACTCAGCCGTCATGCTCTCTTTTATGAGACGCAGACACCTCTCAGGCCTCTTGATGCGCATTTAGTGCGCTTTAGGGCTGATTCTATAACTGCATGTCAATCTTTCGCTTTGCTAAGGCCGCATACTGTCTTGAGACCCCATCTGACTTGTGTCTGGGATGATGGCCCTCTTTCAGTGATTGACTCTGGAGAGTTTGGATGCTCTCCGCTGTCTTGTATGCGCCACGCTAATGCTATGTGCTACTCTAATGATGATGATGTACAACCTTGCACTCATGAGTTGTGCTGGATTGCTCGATTGTATGGAGCTGTAGGATCACTTGCCTCCTGGATGTCTTGGACTCGGAGATTCCCAACACTTATTGCACAGCTTGCTTTTCAATTGGGTGTTGGGTGAGATGTCATGATTCCTCACCCCATCTCTTTTCTTTTCTTTTGTTTTTTCACTCCCTGGCCCATTGGCCTTTTAGTGGGAGGTTGTTGGGGTAAAAGGCCCTTGGGCCTACCCGTGTACAGTGACCGCCCATATTCTTTATTCATATATATATATGAAAGTGCAATAAGTCTGTCATAACATTGTTGACAACACCTAGATTTTGTGTGCTCTTCTCTCCCGCGTCTCCTACATCCCTTTCACTTTGTCAACTATACAAAAGGGTTATATCACTGTGGTGATGGACTATTTCACAAAGTGGTCTAAAGCCCATGCTACGATGAAGGATAATGCCAAGAAAATGACTATTTTATTTTGGAGTAGATTGTTTGTCATTTTGGTCCACCCAAGGAGCGTGTGTGTGACCATGGGACACATTTTTTGCATAAAGTGGTTGAGGTTTTGATGGAAGCTCTAAAGATTAAACATAATAAGACCATGGCTTACAACTCCCAAGCTAATGGGCAAGTAGAAAGTACTAATAAGTAGCTTGTGGGGATTTTATCCAAGACTGTATCTGAAGGTAAGCATGATTGAAATAATTTGTAAGTGGTTGTTTGGGCTTATAATACGACATTCAAAAGAGCTATAGGCCACACCCCTTTCAAAATAGTATATGGGAAAGAGTGTATTCTACCTTTAGAGATTGAGTTGTCTACAATAAGGTTTGCTCTAAACCATTCTTTGGGTAAAGAGAAAGCATTGCAAGAAAGGTTTACTTCCCTTGGACATTTGGATGAGACTAGATTATAAGCCTTGTTACATCAAGAGGTAGGAAAGAAGCGAATGAAAATGCTTCACGATCTTCGTGCTAGGAAGTATAAATTTGCTAAGGGTCGATTGGTCCTATATCATGATGCCCATCGTGAGCTCTTCCTAGGCAGGTTGGAACCCAAATGGGATGGTCCTTATAAATTGTCTGTAGTATAGGAAAGAATGGCTCTATAGACCTTTTAGTGGATTTTCAAGGGGTAGAGTTTAAAACTGAAGTAAACTTCAATAAATTGAAGTCCTATTATGTGTAGGGGCTAACGTTGGACTTGGTGCCTTTACAGATTCTTCAAGATCTAGCCTAAACTTGTAGAGGGTACCGAGACTATTGGATGGGTTCAATCATTCCTTATCTTGAGCATCATATTAAGAGCAACATTACCACCAAGGTAAAGTAATCTAGTGGAGTAAGGGTTATCATATCACTAAGTGGCAAGATGGATCTTTCACATGGGATATTCAAGTCTATTGCCATCAGTGTCATAGGGTTCTATTTACTAGTGTCCCTATCGAGTTAAGGAAGGAGGCATTGTACCTATCTTACATTCCCTCTTCAATGACTGATGTGCACTATATTCAAGGACATTCTTAGGAAGGAGCTAAAGGTCTTTGCGGATGACTTGTGTAATCACTCTACTTGGAGGGAACACTTAGACAGTCTTTGAACGGTGTCAACTGTATCGCCTCTCATTGAATCCCTTGAAGTGCTAGTTTTGGTTGAAGCATGGATGCATCTCAGGACACATGTGGTATCGAAGAATGGCAATGCCACAGATTTCTCAAAGATCAGGGTCATTGTTGACATTCCACCCCCAACTGATTACAAGGGCATTTATTGCTTCTTAGGACATACAAGGTATTATCGACTGTTCATGTTGAACTATGCATTGATTGCTAGACCTCTATACAAGCTGTTGATAATATTTGAATGGACCTAGGAAGGACAAAGCATGTATGAGGAACTGAAAAAGGCTCTGACCAAGGCACCAATTCTACGAGCCCCAAATTGGACACTCACGTTTTATGTGTGCATCAATGCTTCGAAATTTGCCGTAGTTGTTGTGTTGTGCCAACTTGGTGAACACAACCTGGATTACCCAATGAGCTTTGCTAGTAGACGACTCACTAAGACCAAAATAGATTAAGAGGGCTTGACCATGGTGTTTGCTGTAAATAATTTTTGGCATTATCTTTTGGCTATGCCATTTACCTTCTTTGTTGACCATCAAAGCCTTGTTGTATCTTGTTACAAACCACGGGAGAAGTTGTTGGACAAGGCATTGTGGATGAACTACCAGACGTGCATCCATTCCATTTATCCAGCGAAAAGGATTTGTTTAGAGCTGACATGACGCCATATTGGGAAGATGACATAGTCCAAGTGCTTGGGCATGGATTGCCAAAACGACCAATAGAAAAGGTTCGACTTAGGCGGCTCATCCTAAATATCCAACCCTATTAGTTGATAGCATGCCAACTTTATAGGTTGGGGCAAAACATGTTACTGCGCAGATGCATGTGTGAGTATGAGATGCATGATGTGCTCACAGAGTCACACAGTGGAATTGCAGGAGGACATTTTAGTAGAGAGCAAGAGCGTGCAAAGTACTACAGTCCCAACTGTGGTGGCCTACTCTCTTTCGAGATGCAACACGATTTGTGAAGCATTGTGATGAGTGCCAACAAACTAAAGTCCCTATTCATAAAGATCACATGGAGCTAACCCCAATTATCACACAACAACCATTCCAGAAGTGGGGGATTGACTTCACCGGATCCATTAGTCTCGCGGCACAGTATTCACAAGCCAAATACATCATTATGGCCACCAACTATCTAACAAAATGGGTAGAAGCACTAGCTACGAGAAAAATGATGCTAGGACCACTGCCAAGTTCCTATGGGAGCAAATGATCTCATGATTCGTCTACCCCATTGAACTAGTCAGTGACCAAGGCACACAATTCATCAACAAAGTGATAGCTCACCTCCTATCCTCCTTCCTAATCATCCATTAGAAATCTTTGCCTTATTACCCTGAGGCAAACAATCAAGCTAAATCTACAAATAAAATCATAGTAAACATCCTAACCAAAGTCATCTCTGCTTCACGTAGTGATTGGGATAACAAGTTGATGGCGGCCTTGTGGGCCTACCGCATGGCTTACAAGATGGACCCCCTTTAGGTTGACCTATGGTACGGAGGCAATTCTACCCTTGGAGTTCTTCGTACCTAGCCTCAGGATAGCCCTTCAAGAGAGATGGGAAGGGAAGGAGGCATGGATGGAATGCTTAATTGATCTTGAATGCTTATTGGAAACCTGGCTTCTAGCCACCCATGTGATAATATGCAAGAAGGAAAGACACAAATGTTGGTTTGACAAGCATGTCAAGTAGCATAACTTCAAACAGGGGGACTTAGTACTACTATACTCAATCAAAGGACATAAGCGAAAACTCAAGTTTTGAGGGCTATGTCCTTTTAGGGTTCGAACCATCAGCTAAACTAGCAATGTAGAACTCGAAACCCTAGAAGGTGAGGGCATAGGCTTCTTCAATGTTAGCCGCATAAAGAAGTACTTTCCTCCCATGCACCCATTGCATGAGAATCCAATGCTAGCACCCCCTATCCAAGTACGAGTCACCACTATCACTAAGATGGAGGATGAGGATGAGGAAGCTGTAGAACTAGCTTACCTAAGCATAACGATCACTGCCAAGCACACATGCACCATCAATGCATTGATCGATGAGGGAGCTGGCTTTAATGTCTTAACCCATGACCATTGGACCCAAATTGGAAAATCACAGTTACAGCCCACTAATGCTAAGCTTAGCCCTTATGGAGGCCGACCCTATACACTTTTGGAAAAGTGCAAGGTTGCAGTTTCTATCAAGTTTGAAAGCATGTCGATGATCTTTTATGTATTTCCCGGCACTAAAGATGTAGGCACATAATCGCTATTAGGACACACCTTTAAGAAGCAAGCTCGTTATACTATCGACTACGAGTCTCAACGTATCCACCTAGCCATAAGCAATGTCCGAATAGTTACATCTTTTAGCAAGAGCAGCATGACTCCTTCCAAATCCGCAAAGCCACCGGTAGAGAACCCCACTGCCAAGTCTAAGGAGGGGGATCGTGACTCATCACAATCCACCAAATCTCAATGCCAACACTGAAGCCAAGAAACCCAAGTTCAAATGGTTACCTAAACATCAAGGGCTGCCATATCGAAGCAAACACCCATGCCCTCGCGGAGCTAAGGGCCCACACTTGAAACCTAGGAGGCCAAGATGAAACTATAAACATCGACACACGATCAAGCCACGATGGCTCCCCAAAAACTTATTACAAGCGCAAGGCTACTATGAAGGTAACCCCTAGATTTGGCTACCTAAAGACAAAACAACCAAAAGTCCTACTCAAATGCCCCCCACAAGCTTGGCCACATGAAATAGTGAGCTAGAGATACTCGGGCCATAAGAGAATCAAGCTGCCAAGTCCATAGAGCCGCCAAAGCCTAGATTAGCAGCGTGTAAACCAATCTATCACCCAAAATTGCAACCTGCTACTAACAAACCACCCAAATCTAGAGCTAATGGTACCCCTCAAACCTCAAAAGCATCTAGTAGCATGACAACTGCAACTACAACCAAACTCATTGAACATGAAGCCAAGCTACAACCTAAGGAGCAAACCAAGCTGCAACCATTAGCTGCTGAACACTCTAGTTGGTCAAACCTCAACCACCTACTACTGGCCTTAGACCCTCTTATCAGCGGGGCGATCAATTCTAACTTTGGCTGCAGACTTGGCCTCATCACTTCATATGACAAGCGCACAACTTGTGCCAATGATCAAGAGATAGAATACTTGAAACAGCATGTAGTCAACAACTCCCCTTTCTTGAAAAAATGGTACACTCTTTGCCTCCAATGGGAGCTCGAGGGATGTCAGGTCATGCCAAATGCTAAGCAATGAGGCGCAATAAAACATCGGAATATGACCCAACTTATACTGCTCCAACCTGTTATAGGGTATTAACAACCATTCGTGGCTGGCCCATGGAAGAACATATTCAAGGACACCCCTAGTTAGATCACATCCTTACCAAGGAGCTGCACATTACTAGTCGCATGGACTCCGGTGACTTCTTGCTTGATGTCCTTACTTACATCACCTAGCTCAGCATCCGACCTTTCGACATGGACCAGTATGCTCACATGGAATATAATCCAAACTTCTATGCTTGGCTCATGCAAAAGTAAAGCACTATATCCATACGCAGTGCATCCTTTACACTCTAGTCTTCAAACTTCTATGCTTGGCTCATGCAGAAGTAAAGCACTATATCCATGCGCAGTGCATCCTTTACACTCTAGTCTTCAATCCTAGGAAGAATTCTTTTCAATTCCAAGGGGGAGGGGGTAAGGGTAAGGCAAAGGTAAGGGTAAGGTAAATCAAACCAAACACACAAGGAAAACAATAAAGGAAAGGCACACGTTAGTACGATGGAACAACTTGTGAGTGCGAAAAAGGTCAATAAAATTTGAAATCAATAGACTAATTGGAAGAAAAGTCAATTTTTGCACTCAAGCAATTCAGTTCAGCAAATATGTAATTATTCCCTTTTGTTTGTGATTATTTTGAATAACAATAATGGTGAATATGGTTTCATGGCAGGCCAAGAAAAGGCTAGCAAAATGCCTTTTTCAAAATAAGAATAGGCAAAATAAGGTCTTTTAGTGGAAAGACGAGCCTTCAACTAGTTTAAATTCCAGTATATCTTCAACCTAGAAGACATGGCCATTGAAGAACAAGCTGCGAGGCAGATCATCGAGCAATGCAATTTGCAGAAATACGTGGAAGCAGTAGACCAAGGGGTAGACTACATCCACTACGTAGAGTTTTTGAGGACTTTCCATAGGAACCACGGCATCATAATTGTGCATGAGGGAGAGAAAACTCGTTAGGTGCAAATTGAATTGACCCGGGAGCTAGTGAAAAAGGCATTGGGCTTGGCGAACAACGTAGAGAGGAAGCCAAAGAGAGATGTATATGCTTTGCTAGGAATTGCTAGGAATTGCTAGGAATGGACAAGGTAAAGGTCCACACCAACGACATCATTAGCTTGGTGGATATTCCGGATCTCGAAGTCCAACTCCAAGCCAAGATGGTGCACACGTTGTTTTCTAGTCAGAGGTACAATACCATCATGAGCCACGTTAATGTCCCCCTGCTAGAGAGCATCGCAACAAGGTTGCTAGATGAGGTGAACCTCAATAGTTTTGTGAGGAAGACCATTGAGACCTCGGCAAAAGCTTTGGCAATGAGAGGACAGCTCGCCAAGGGGGAATCCCCTACCACTAAGGCTAAAAGAAAAGCTTCATCTTCAAAGACCTTGACCATTGGATTCAGTGGGTTCCTCACCACTATCATCAGGGAAACCTTGGGGCAATGACAGGAAGAAGAAGGAGGAGGAGTGGATGAAACAGGAGAGGGAAGGAGGAGTGGGAAGAGAAAGAAGGAGGGAGGGAGAGAAGAGAAGAAGAGGGAGAGAAGGAGAAGGAGTGGGAGAGAAGGAGTGAGGAGAGAGAAGAAGAAGGAGTGGGAGAGAGAAGGGAAGAAGAGGGAGAGAAGGAGAAGAAGTGGGAGAGAGAAGAGAAGAAGAGGGAGAGAAGAAGAAGGAGAGAAGAGAAGGAGAGAGGAGAGAAGTAGAAGAAGGAGGAAAAAGAAAGGGATAGAAGAGAGGAGAGGAGAAGGAGAAGGAGAGAGGTAGAGGAAGAAGAAGAAGAGGTAGAAGGAGAGAGGAGAGAAGTAGTAGTAGTAGAAGAAGAAGAAGAAGAAGAAGAAGAAGAACAAGAAGAACAAGAAGAACAAGAAGAAGAAGAAGAAGAAGAAGAAGAAGAAGAGTAGAAGGAGAAAAGAAGAGAAGAGGAAGAGAAAGAGAGGGAAGAAGAAGAAGGAGAAAAGAAGCAGGTCGCCACCTCACTAGGAACAGGAGGCGCAATTGAGTGAAAGTACATTGAGTGAGGAAAAAGAAAATAGGGAACAAGAAGGGCAAGATAGCTAGGGAAAGGCTAAGAAGATGAAGAAGAAAATTGCATTAGAAAAGTAAGAAGAGGAGAGGAGGAAACAAGAGAAGGCGGACTTGCAAAAGGCTCGCAGGGAGTCCAAAAAGGCCGAGGAGGAAAGAAGGAGAAAGCAAGAAGAGGAGGAGGAGGATTTGAGAAAAAAGGAGAAGGAAGACATGGCCCTCACCACGTGCAAGTCCATTGAGCAGCAGTCCAAGCGCAGGACAAGCTGGAACCCACGAGCCCGATCAGAGACGAAGGGCTGAGCTCAAGTGCCCATGTGCCAGAGTTCGTGCCACTTGCAGTGTGAGAAGGCAAGGGCAAGGCCCCAATCACCCCCATTCCCACTCTCCTAATGCCCGCTGCCACCATCGCTATGTCCACACCTAGCTCTATGACCCAGGTGGCTGCCACCAACTTAATGGCTTGGGTTCAATACGTCGTGAATAAAGAAACGGGCTAAGGAGTAGGAGAAGAAACCCCCCTGGTAGGAACCAAAAGGTTGGCTATAGCAGACATCGAGTTGAGGCAAGACCTGAAGAGGCAAAAGGTAGCAAGCTCCACAACCTCCATCTCCACAACAGAGAGGCCACCCAAAGAATACGATGAGAGTATGTCAAGGAGCTTCTCTCTCAATTAGAGAAAGCCAAGGAGGAGAAAAAAATCATGGTAGCAGAGCTAGAAGCCCGAAAAAAGGCCATGGATGCATCCTAGCTGGAGAGAACATGCCAAATAGCCATGGCCCATAGGGAAGGTAATGAGTTGAAGGAGCAGCTACAAGCTAAGGAAGAGACAGAAGCGGAATGGTAGGTGCGATTGAACGAAGAAACCGAGGCCATACGATGCCTACGATGGCACAATGAAGAGATTGTAGGGCTCTACGAAGATCTGCAAGCTGAAATGGAGAAAATCATGAAAACCACATAAGAACTGGAGAAGATGAGGGAGGAAAGAGCTCGCATGTACGAATGAGAGGTGGAGAAACTAAACCAAGAGGCTACCTCAGCACAAGAAGAGCAACAAAATCTAAGGACAGAAATGGAAGATCAAGAATGAAGGTTGACAGTGCTAGCTCAGAGGCAGGGGGAAAGCCGCAAATATATGAAAAGGAGGGCAAAAGAATGGGCTAACTAGAATGAAAAAAGAGTGAAACCTTGGCATGCCATGTCGCTCAAGTAGAAAAAGAAAAAATACTTGATGAAAGCAGAGTGAAGCCTACCTAAGTGAGCTTCCAAACATAGCAACACACCTTCTTGGATACCCTATTGGACGTCACCCAGGCATAGGAGGGAGATTCCATAGAGGCTATCAAAAGGAAACTAGGAATGGCTCATATAGTACTGAAAGCAAGACTGCAGATACCGCCACAACCTAGCGGAGTTGGCCCAAGCCTGGAAGAGCAATGCTACTACCTCATATTGGTAGGCATAACCTTGCAAGAAGTGGACGCACTTGGGTTCATCGAAGAAGAGCAGCAGGAGCCAAAGCCAAGAGAGGAAGGTGGATGTGAACTTTGGAATGGAACCACACGAAGAAGAGCTTGTCCCACCCCCTCCTTCCCCGTGGCCCGAAGAGCAACAACATGCGAACACCTCCACGGAAAGAAAGGCAACATTGAGGGAAAGAAGAAAACAAATGGTGGAGGAGACAAGGAGAAAATGGAATGCCGGGAGGTAGGCGCGCATCAATGATGACGAGGGAGGGAGGTAGACGGCGATGATGACAAGGAGGATGTGGAGGATGAGGATGATGTGGAAGATGAAGTGGAGAAAACCACCTGTCCGAGTCTGCTGTGGCACTACCACTACTACTCCACCATGCCCCCCAATAATAACCTCTCCCCCCTATAAAACACCCCCCCCATCGTAAAGAGGAGAGATACCACCTCCTTTCCCCCCTTTTCTACTGAGAGAGAGAGAGAGAGAGTGTGTGTGTGTGTGTGTGTGTGTATGTGTGTGTGTGAGTGAGTGAGTGAGTGAGTGATAGAGAGAAGAGGGAGAGAGAGAGTAAAAAAAGAGAAGAAGAAGAAGAGGGAGAGAGAGAGTAAAATAAAGAGACAAAGAAGAAGAAGAAGAAGAAGAAGAAGAAGAAGAAGAAGAAGAAGAAGAAGAAGAGGGAGAGGGAGAGAGAGAGAGAGGGAGGGAGAGAGACTCTTTCTCTTCCCCTCCAAAGAGGGTGGCCACACGCATCTTTTTTCCCCATTGACCGCGAATCACTATACCTTTTTCTGCGAGATTATCCTCCACCCACAAGCCTAATTCTCTCCCCAACTAATCGAGCACAAGGTGTAGAAGTCTTGTGTGACTTGCGCCTAAGGGAGACGAAGACCGAGAATGGCCCCCAAGGGGAAGATGTCACACGTGGATGGCAATCCCACAATGAAAGCCTTGAGCAAGGACATCACTGCCAATCCAACTGCAATATCAACTGTAAGTAATTTATTTCCAAATCAATAGATGCTTGTTTTGATTCCTACATGGAGTACATTAGATGCTGCATGAGAATAGATCATGGAAAGGGATAGGTTTCATCTCATACATTCGAAAAATAGAGTTGCAAAGTGCGGGTATCAAGAGAAGTTAATTGTATTTAGATGCTATGCAACAAACTCGCACATAGCATAATAACATTCCAAGGTATTGTTGACTCTCCTTTTTGTGAAAATAATAGATGGGTATTTCTCCATACTAAAAGTATATTGTAGCTTGCATGCTTGACGGATTGCATGACAAGTAATCTAGCCTAGGGGAAATTCAATCTCAAATTTGTTAGTTCATTGGGATCTTGATGATGTACATACTTAACACAGACAATTACCATAAGGACTAAGACTAAGATACCTTGAGATCTGTCCGATAGTGACTATGTTATCAATCCTGTTCGGGGTTGGGCTAGATGCAACAACAACTCCAAGACTAATGAAGAGCTCAAGGAATTAGGAAGCCCTAAGTCAAAGGAAAGACCGATGCTTTTGTACTTGTTGGGAACCCTATTCCATAAAGGCTTAAATTTTAAATGTCACACACAAATGTGATAGGAACTAATTAGATAACTAAAGAATGCCTACTGAGGGAAGCGGGTGGGTGAAACCCCCGAGGGGCTCGTCCTACGGTAGGGTGGTCCTAGAGAACTGGGAGGCCTCTCACAAAGTTTTTGATCCTTAGAAATTGCTAGGTTAGAACCCTGATTCATGCCATTTTAGGGGATTGGAATGGGACTATGCCCTATGGACAAAGAGGTTGAGTGGCACATCCCTCACATTTCCCATTCTCTTTGAACCAAGTGTAGCATGGGTCTCCTTCAAATTGGGTATCTCTGGGTAAAGTAGGATGTCTAGGACTCGATGCTAGAATGATGTCAAGAGACCTTGACCCCTAGGAACCTAGATCTCAGGTCGATCCTAGTGGGTTCGGCCGCGAACGTTCCGTTGTGAGAGGCGGACTTGGGAAACCCTAGGCGACAAACCTCGGAACATTCCATGGGAGTGCTGGGTAGGGATGCTTATATTCATTTCTCGATGGACTGCTAAAACGTGCTTGGACAACTGATAAGCAGGCATGTTATAGTAAAGGAGTTAGGTGGGTTACATTGCATCTTCTTTATGCTATCATCCACAAATAGGATCATTGTAGGGCTAAAGTGTGGCCAATCAATATCATCAAAACATTTTAGAAATTGTGGCTTCACCTTGACTCCTTACTATGAAGAATGAGTTATGAGAACAAATGCATTGGTACAATCATCCCTATTCTCTTTAGAAGAAGACATAAAAGTGTGACATATTCTAAGGAATACATGTGGAATTACTTACCAAGAATCTGGATCCTTATGTCTCTTGCACCTTTTTTTCTTTGAATATTTTTTGTGTAATGCATTCTTGTTGGAGGGAAATTCACCTTTAGATAGTTGAGGAAGATAGAACATCTTCGATATACCTCCTCATTCCACTATTGCTCAATCTGGTGATCCTTATATATGAGCTACTCCTCCTCCAAGTGCACCTAATCTATGCATTTCCTTGGCAAAGTTTACAGCATTCCCTTCTCCAATTGCCCACACATGAATCTATCATTCATAATTCTATTACATATAGATAACGCATTGACAATATACCATTGCAAATATACTTCTAAGTTATGCCTATAGAGAAGTCACCATGCTGCTAACTTGCATGACTTTTGAGACTCAATATTATCATCTAGTTTGAAATTCTCTTTATCTTCTATGTGAACTAGAAGAACAAATCTTTGTTCACTTGAATATTGTTGTAATTTCCTCATTGAGAGAGAGAGAGAGAGAGAGAGAAAGAGAGAGAGATTATGTGACTTTATAATCATCTCTCTAAGGGGACATGAAATTTTTTACCGAACAAGGGTTGCTGGCAACCCCTTCTTGGCGAGAGAGAGAGAGAGAGAGAGAGAGAGAGAGAGATTATGTGGCTCTTTATAATCATCTCTCTAAGGGGATGTGATTTTTTTTGCTAGACAGGGGTTTCCAGCAACCCCTTCTTGGCGCGCGAGAGAGAGAGAGAGAGAGAGAGAGAGAGAGAGAGAGAGAGAGAGAGAGAGAGAGAGAGCAAGCTTTGAATCGCAACTCCCCTCCATTATCTCTTTAAGGGGATGTGAAATTTTTTCTCGCCAAACAAGGGTTGCCGCAACAACCCCTTCTCGGCAAAAAAATTTGACAAGTTGCCTCCATCTCTCTAGGGGACTTATTTAAAAAAATTTGGTTAGGAAGGGATAGCTAACAGGTCCATGTTTAGTGAAAAAAGTTTTTACAGAGGACTTGTGGAAGAAAATTCTGTTGAGAAGGGATTGCTGGCAACCCCCTGTTCGGCCAAAAATATTTCACAAGTCCCCTCAAAGAAATGATGGAAGAGACTTGTGAAAAAAATTCATCTCAAGAAGGGGTTGTAAGCAACCCTCTTCTCGACAAGTTGCTAGCAACCCCCTTTTCAACCAAAAAAAATTTAGAGCAAGTCTCTCTCTCCCCCCCTCTCCTCCTCCCCCCTCTCCTCCTCCCCCTCTCTCTCTCTCTCTCTCTCTCTCTCTCTCTCTCTCTCTCTCTCTCTCTCTCTCTCTCTCTCTCTCTCTCTCTCTCTCTCTCTCTCTCTCTCTCTCTCTCTCTCTCTCATTTATCTCGCTTTCTCATTCTCTCATTTGTCTCTGTCTTTGTCTCTCTCTCCTCTCTTTATATCTTTTAGGAATTAATTAAAATAATTAGCAATTAAATTATTAATTAAATAATAAATTAAGCATTGCATGTGTGTATACACCTCTCTCTTTATGTGTGTATATATATGTATTTGTACATGGCCCTTATCTTTATTTCTCACTATGTGTAACTCCTGTAATCTCTCTCTCTCTCTCTCTCTCTCTCTCTCTCTCTCTCTCTCTCTCTCTCTCTCTCTCTCTCTCTCTCTCTCTCTCTCTCTCTCTCTCTCTCTCTCTCTCTCTCTCTCTCTCTCTCTCTCTCTGTGGAGTCATTAGGATCAGTAGGGAAAGAGGGAATAGAGATATATATATCTAAATAATTTTTTTATGAGAGCAAATTTTTAAAATAATATTTGATGGGAGAAAATAGATAAAAAGTAATTACTAGTTACGAAGATCAAATTATGTGTATATTTATGATATGTTTTAATATGAGACATAGTAGATTGAGACTTTTTAATGAACTATATTGAAATGTTTGGACCTTATGAACAAAAAGTAGTTCTCTCTTTTTTGGCTTTTTTTCTCCTAATATAGAAAACTAATAATTAACATAACATATAATGATTGTTGTCTTTTGCATTGCATATGTGGAAAAATAAAGACTTATCAAAGATTTAAAAAAGTTTTATACTATTGAAATTATAATCAAAATGTGACTTTTTAGTCTAATTGTACTTGGGCCAAAAACTTTTAAATAGAGGAAGTTGATCTCAAGTTAGAGAGAGAGAGAGAGAGAGAGAGAGAGAGAGAGAGAGAGAGAGAGAGAGAGAGAGAGAGAGAGAGAGAGAGAGAGAGAGAGAGAGAGAGTGTGTGTGTGTGTGTGTGTGTGTGTGTGTGTGTGTGTGTGTGTGTGTGAGTGAGTGAGTGAGTGAGTGAGTGTTTTGATAAAGGTCAAAAGTTATTAATGTAAGAGAAACCCAAAAGCAGTATTGTAGTATTATAGGAGAGAGTTGATATAATTGTTTTAAGCCATATATATATATGCATACACACACACAGAGTATTGCTCATGGATTTGTAGAATCTCAATGAGACACCAAGGTTGTAAATCAGTATTAGCCTTCAAGAATTCCTCTTCATCATCATCACTTAAGCCCTTGACCATATTGACTATTTTAGCTATAGTTGGTCGGTAGTAGTGCAGGGTAGGTGGGGCGACATTGGTTAAGAAGACTATTACTTAAGCCCTTGACCATATTGACTATTTTAGCTATAGTTGGTTGGTAGTAGTGCGGTGTAGGTGTTGATTCCTATAGATTATAAGTTTGTCCTTATCCAAGTTATGGCTGACTCTTGTTTGGCATAGCCAAGGTATACCCAATAGTAGGTGGTAATCTTCTCTATCATGCTCCATATTCAACACAACTAAGGAAACCAAAAATTGAATTGTGGCAATTTCTAGAAGTACAAAGCGGATGATATGCATATCAGGTAGGGGGACTATTTCCTAATCTATCAATCCTAATTCCTGGTAGGTGGTCAATGTGAAGATATTGATACCTAATCCAATGTCGACTAAGACATTCTGGATGATTTTGTCCTTGCACCCAATAGGAATAACCAGAATGGTTAGGTTAGACATAAGGGCCTGCGAGCATAAGTTGTTGCTGGATTTTCTAAATGTTTCCTTTAGAGCATGGGCCATCACGGACGCTACTTTTGATTCTGGTAATACATGATGCTTTAGTTAAATCATCTTCAAGAGGTGATCCTTGAAAGTTGAGACACGATTTGAGAGTTACCTAGTGATATATTAATATTTACAAGTCCCCATCTGATTGATACTTTGGATGAGTCTAGAATTACCCGAAGTTCTTGGCATGCTCCCTTGAGCTCTATGGGCTTAGCATCACTTTGCTGGTTTATACTTCCTCTAGGATTAGCATCTGGGGTTTTACTCTTATCTATGTTCGGGATGATCTTTTAGATTCTTCTTGCAACCTTTTCTAGCATTGTCGTCTGAGATTTGTCTCTTCTGCTTGCTAGGATAAGCTTCTAGTTGCTTCTCTTTTCGAATCCTAAGGCAACTACCCATATTCTTTACTTCACTTGGTTATGGATCTTCTTGCGCAACTTGCTTGCTTTTCTCCTATGTCGGGTTTGTTGTTCCCATGCAAATTCTTACTACACTTTGAACTTTGTAGACTTTGGGCTTATGACCATGATGTTGGGGCTTAAGTGAATCCATGTTGGGTGTGGTTGTGTCTTCACATTGTGTTGCATTCCTTGATTGGCTAGGATATGCTGACTAAACTATGGTTGCTTTGAGCAGTCGCTTCGATTTTTGGGTTTGCCCTCCATATTAGAGCTTGAGGCCAAATATTTCATTGCCATCGACTCATCTTGCCACTTGGTGGCAGACCTTCTCTTGCTCAGCCCACGAGGTTCTTGTGAGTTGCAACATGGCATCTTTATAGGTTTTGCATGATTGGGTAATCACATGCACCTCTGGTTCTCACAATTCCTTGATCTCCAATGTGTTAGAAATTGGGCATATGTGCTAGGCCTTGTTCTTGACTTTTCTCAACATCATAGACCTGGGTGTCCCAACACTTGGATCTCTAGTGTCCTTCTTGTATACAAAAAAAGTAATGGTTAGAAAAGGGCTAGAAATTTCCTTGGTTTCTTCCACCTCTACCACGCCCATCATAGCCATCATCGGATTGTTGGTACTCCTAATTGTTATAAGCAACGGAGGGGGTAGGAATGGGATTGTCTTGAAGAATTTCCCATTGGCCAAAAGTGTTTGCTATGGTACCTATCCATCCTTCGGGACAGGCCATTTGGTACCTACCATTGTACACAGGCAGTACTCAATGTTATGAGTAGCCATGTTGCAAATACTACACCATCTTTGGTTTAGGCCGCATTTAGCTTGAACATGCTCGAGATTGTTGCACTATGTGCACTAGAGGTTTTTAACCTCATTCTTGGTGTTTTCCAGTGTTTTCTTGCCTTTGTCCTCCTTCTTATTCTTGGTTGGCTTTTTCTCTTCCTCCTTTTTAGAGTTAGATTCTTCGCTGCTAGATTGTACCTCCATATCAAAATCAAAATTGGAATCATTAATATCGTCATTTTGATGCTTTGGAGTGGACTTACTAGATTTCTTTCATTTTCTTGACTTTACTTTTGACAAAAACTACTTTAATCAAATATCTTTATATAATGGATCAATGTTTTTGCCCAAGAAATCATTGGAAGCAAATGCTTTCTGGATAGGTATATTGAAACCTTGAATATAGAGGGTGTTTAGCATTCATCTTTTGGCTGAGCATTGAGATCAACATCCATTCATTTTGGTTGGAATTAGATATGGAAAGCAGTAAGTGCTTCATTCCATGATGGTGGCCAGCTAGCCTTTTTCCACATCAAGGATTCAAATATGGTGACCTTATGAGCCTCATTGACCTGGCTAGGGTAGTTAGCTGTGTATGCGACATCAAGTTGGTGGATAAAGGCATCCAGATCCTCATTGGAAGGTCTAGAAAAATTTGGAAAGGAGACACTATGTAGGTGAGCCATTGAGATCAAAAGGGAGGGTGGATTTGGGGCTATTGAGGGGACAACAACCAAGTTGAGAAAAGCCAAGAAATGACTTGTTAGGTTCATCGGGTGGTGAGGGGAATTATGGAAATGTTAGATTTGCTACCAATCGAAGGAGTGGAATGCAAATATTACTTTCAAAATCTCAAAGAAGATTATTACACTCTAGATACAGCCTCACTAAGGATAAAAAAGACCTCAAGAGGTGCTATCATTTGGCACTTTCTAGATCTGGACCATCATGCATGGCCTAGAGCCAAAATTGCATCAGATGAATCGTGTGAATGCGTATGCACTCAACTTAGCACACAGAGAAATAATGATCATGGTTGCCATGTGTAATCAGGACCAATCATTACTGCCATTGACTAGGGGGGTGGACATACTCAAAACTAACACAAGTGGATACTAACATCACTCTCGACTATTAGCATCTGAGGTGCAAAGCTAGGTATAGTCACAACAATGAGATCAAATACCAAGTGTACTCAAAAGATCAATGCAAAATATATTGTTGAAATGGGGACAATACATTTACCAAATGTATGAAGTGGTAGTGTCACAGGACTTTGGGAACGACTAGTGCTAGATCACAAAATCATCATGAATACAAGACAACTACAAGATACAAGACAATGGCAGTACTATAGTTAGATGTGGGGATTGTGAACAATACATGAGTGGACCTGTTGATAGAGAGCACTCAGGATACTAGTCAAGAGAGACTAGCCAAGGGACTCACAAAGGGCCAGTCACATTGAAGGAGAAATACAATATTAAAGCTATTTTTGAAAAAGAAAAGGGTGGTTTATGATGCTAATGTGACATGTATATTACTTAACTTTGCCTTGACTAATGCAACACATGTAGTGGAAGTCTCAAGATTGCTTTAATGTAAAAAAGAGAGGCCTTTTTTGGGTATTTAAGAAATGTTTTTTTTTTTCTAAAAGAGCACAACTTTTGATATTAATGGCTAGATCTTATAAAACCCCTTTTTTCACACCTCCATCATCATTTTCTCTCCCATGTTTGAAACTGTGAGAATTTGGGAAGAATAAGGATTTAGTGTGTGAATAATATTGATGATATGCCATGTCACACTGACATTGGTATAAAAGGAGAGGACATGTGATTTTTCCTATCGTTTTGACACATTAATACATTACTGTCCTTCTCTCTCACCTTACTCATAGCTTCAATGTCCGGGCATAGCCTTGTGCAACCAGCCTAGCTTTGTACCTACTAATAGAACCATCTGCATTGTGCTTAATCTTATAAACCCACTTACATCCAATAGCTTTCTTGCCCTTTGGCAATGATACTAGATCCCAAGTCTTATTGGCCTCTAATGCAGCCATCTCCTCATCCATTATTGCATCCCAATGAGTATGACCAACAACATCCTCAAAACAAGTGGGCTCAACATCCTCAACTAGTTTCACCATATAAGCATAATGGTGAGCTGCATAACCTTCAAAACCAAATCTTTTAATAGGGTATCTGACCTACTAGATCTGGGTACCACCAGATCACTCAATGGAGCCTTTACATTACTATGAGCTCTCTATACACATGGTGTCCTAACAGAAGGAATACCAAGCTCATCATCCAAGCTCTCTGAGCCATTGGAGTCTCCATCAAGAACCGCATCAATGCCATCTAACACTTTATTTTTTCCTTTGTCTTTACTTGTAGTACTACTAGATGCACCTGAAGATGTAGAGCTACTCCTTAGTCTCCCAGACCAAGGACTACCAAATGATGTCTCTGGTCCACTAAGAGTCCGTGATTCTTGCTTTTCAGCCTGCACATGAGTGTCATGATAATCATCATCATCCAATGCATCACCACTAGATGCATACCAACTACTCATTTCATCAAAGATGACATCCCTACTCACTCTGAACTTACATGTGACAGGGTTATAACAGGAATACCCTTTCTGCTCTAAAGAGTATCCAATAAAGACACATTTTTTTGCCTTTGGATCAAGCTTCTTCTGTAGCTCATCTGGCACATGAACATATGCGACACAGCCAAATACTTCAAGTGCGATACATCAGGCTTCTTGCCAGTAAACCATTCTTCAGGAGTCATCCCATGAACTGCAGCTGTGGGAGTTCTATTCATAATGTAGATAGCAGTATGGACAGCCTCAGACCAAAAATGTTTGGGCATATTCTTTTCAGCCATTAATGCCCGTGCAACTTCTGCAATATGCTTGTTTTTTCTTTCTGTAACACCATTTTGCTGTGGGGTATACCTGCATGTGAATTGTCTCTTTATCCCATGAGACCTCAAAAAATCACTGAACTCATTCGAGAAGTACTCTCCTCCTCCATTTGACCTCAAGCACTTTACTTTCAAGCCTGTTTCTCTTTTAACTACAACCTTGAAAGTTCTAAAGTGCTCAAACGCTTCACTCTTTTCCTTCATAAAATATACCCACAGCTTTCTAGAACAATCATCAATGAATGTGACAAAGTATGAACTTCCTCCAAGAGATACATTTTGTGTAGGCCCCCAAATATATGTATGCACAACATCAAGGATATTTATGCTTACATCTCTGTCATGTGAAAAGGGTTGTCTTGCCTGCTTACCAAACTGACATGCTTTGCATACCTTATGAAATTCTGCAACTCTAAATATAGGCAAACCTGTAACCAACCCTTTGGATTGCATTAATTTCAGCCTTTGTACATTTGCATGTCCAATGCGTTTGTGCCAAATTTCAATATCTGCAACAACACCTTTTCCTTTAGCATACATAGCAACATTCATAGTAGGAATTCCAGCATCCAGAGTAAACATATGTCCAACTCTACTTCCCTTTGTAATCAACCTGCACTTGTCATTCAAGTCTTCTACAAAGCAGCCCTTTGCATTAAATCTGACTTGCAGCCCTTGCTCTACCATCTGATCGACTGACACCAAGTTC
>NC_141157.1:25729515-25842015 GCF_053477565.2 Lygodium microphyllum
TTGCCATGAGGTCAAATCTCCACCTTTCAAGTGTTTTTCGCTTTATCTTATATTGATATCTATGGGATTTGCTACATAGCTATATTTGTTTATATGTGAATCTCATATCACAATAAACTGCATCCTCCCTTTAACTAGCCTTTAAGAACCCTATGGTAAAAAACCATGGCAAAGTTTCTAATCTGATAGATAAGTCTTATGACTAAATAGGATTTGACCACATGGCTAAAACCAATGACAATGTTTCTACAATATAGCTCATTTCAAGGGAAACTTACATGTGCAGTAATTAAAATGTTAACTTTGGGCCAAATGGAATTGTGAGATTGCTACATAACCACATTGATATATAGGTGGATCTCATATTGGACTAAATCTCATTCTTTGATTAAATAGGATTTGACCACATGGCCAAAAATCCTAGCAAAGTTCATAGAGTATGATCCTTGCATAGGAAACTTACATGGATAAGAAATCCAATATTAACCTAGGGACAAAATCATCCATGACATTTTCTACATAACCACAATGATTTTTCACTATATCTCATACCACACTCACACTCAACATTTCATTATCACTTGACCATTTGGTTAAGCCCATGGTCAAGTCTCACTATTAATAAAATTTGATCTTCTCACCGAAGTCCATTGCAAAGTTTTTACTATATGATTCTTGTAAGAGAAACATAATTAATGCTAACTTAGGGCCAGGATAATCCATGAGATTTGATACATAAGCACACATATTTATGGTTGGATCTCATACCACACTTAATCTCAAATTTCAATATTCCATTTTATGGAAGAGTCCCTTTAGAGTACATTTGTCTTGTATTTCGTAAAATCTTGTGTTGTTGTGTTTTCAATTTTCAACTTAGAAATCTTATACATTTATTTGGGTTTTGTGAATTTTGAATATTTTTAAATCCACTTTTGTCTAACAACTTTTTCTCTTTGTAGAACTATTCAATGGCAAAGAAAGATAGCACATCCAAAAAGGAGACCCAAACCATTGATGGAGTTAGTGGTGGTTTTGTGTATCCATGGTATGTGGATGTTTATGATAGTCAAGGAAAAAGAGCTGACAATGTTCTCTTATTCACTTTGAAGAGTGATATTGCATTTTTTCAACAAGATGGTGTCATAGAGAAGATAACAGATGGATGTGCTGGGAAAGAGGGAATACCATGTAATCTTGTTAAGATCAAGGGGAAAAATGTAGTATACAAACTTGATCCTTTGTCATTTCACTTTGCCAGTATTAAAGAGGATGAAGAATACTCTTTGAAAACAATGGGATGGACCTTATTTGAGGAGGTAAAGGGCACAGAAGACATTATATTAGCATTCCAAGCTGTTCAAAATAGTGAGCTACTTTCCCTATCAAGAAAATGTGATCGCCCCAACAAAAGAATGAAGCTCCAAGATAAACAAATACACTTGAGATCTTCATCTTCTCCTCAAGAAGAAAATAATTCATGGAATCCCACAAGCTCAAAGTCAAAATCACCTCAACAAAGTTCCTTGTCACAAGCTCTTGTTGTTAGTATGTCTGCTAACACTACTAAGAATGATGCCACTTTACCTTCCATGTTAGAAGTTACACCTGCAAAGCCAATAATTTCTCTTGAGGTCAAGGGAGTAGAAAGAACATTCGATTTTTCTGAAATAGTTAAGAAGAAGGGAAAGAAGGAAGAATCAGGATTTCACATGTTTGAAAAATTCTTTCCATTTGGGCCAACAACACAATTTCCTATTCTCGTTGATAGGTGTTATGAGGCACCTCCTTTGTATGCTTATAGGTCACTATGTTGGGATTATGTAGAGAAGCTAACCACATCTTTCATAAAGACTCCCATGAACCCAGCAACAGCAGCATATCTTATGCCTTTTGTACAAGACAATAATGAGAAGAGACCCATGCATCGTGATGAGGTGGATGCTAATAAGTTGGACACTTATAGTTATTGGATTATATCAGGGCTTCACTCAATTCATGCAGCAAAGATATATATTCAGAGTAATACTACACGTTGTCTAGCAACCAAGCATTTATACACCACAAGAAATGCTAGAATATTAGTTGATTGTCCTGCGGAAATGTGCATTGAGCTTTCACGAATGACAAATATGGAATCACACAATGTTATGAAGAATGCACCTTATGTTGAGCAACTTCAACAATTAAGAGATCAGTGGCTAGCATTTGGTTCTCCACCAAAACCCCAACAAGGGCTTTCTAAGACAAGCTCTCAAAGAGTACCATGGCAGGTAATCATATATAAGCTTACCTTCTTTTTTTGTGAAGATTAGTGTGATGCTCTTTCTTTTGTTCTATGCTCACTATTTTGATCTTTTTTTTGCAGAGATTTGTGGCATACATTGGAGAAAATTGTGCATCTAGAGATTGCCATATGATTGTTAGCTCCCAAGAAATATTTGATAGTTGGATCAAAATCATGAAGAGATACTCTAGAGGTGAACTTATATCCCAAGAGGGGAGTTCGAGAAAAAAGGGAAGGCAACCTTCTCCTGCTGCATTTCGTTGCCTTATGGGTTTAAAGGATGGAGACATCCTTACACTACAAGAGGAGATCAATGAAGGTCATATCCTTTTTCTTAGAAACAAATGGGATAAGGAAGATATGATTGACATGGAAACAAGGGCTAAGCAAATCAAGCAAGATAGGGTCCTAAAGGAGGAATTAGTCACTCTTTTCAATGCTTCAGTTCCAGAAAGTAGCGCTATGATGAAGACTTGGGAAGAGCTTGTTGATGATTATGATATCAATGATGAAGTCTACACAAAGATTTTAGGCATTTGCAATGATTGGGTATCAAAGAAGCTCACACGTGGAGCTGATGCAGGGTCCCTACCAAATGGAGCAAAAGATATTGTGAACTTCCTAATTGGAAAAAAGAAAAATCCTCTTCAATCCTCCACTACTTCCCCTTGGCGTGTATATGTTGTCGGATGCAATCTAGAAACCTTTGATCTTATACATAATGTTTACAGAGATCCAATTACCATTGGGGTTGTTGTTCTAGATGCAGCACATGGGGTTGAGGGAATGAAATGGGACTCTATAAAGTTTGGAAAGGTTGTATCCACTCTACTACAAATGACGTGTGAACCTAAACAATTCATGTTGTTATCATTTCTTGATCGAAAGCAAATGGCAGCTTTGGAAAATTCTCTTGAAAGCATTTCTTGCAAGTATCGCATGCTAGTTGGTAGTGTTGACTTCCTACCAATGGATAGAACGTTTGCTTTTGGATCTATAGATTCTTTTGTGGTTTTGACATTAGTGACCATGGAGAAAAGCTTCATCAATTTTGAGCGATATATAAACAATGTCAACAAGCCTTCCATTTTGGACTTTGAAGGCTTGGACAAGGAGTGCAATGATGAAGATCTTGAAGAAGAACAAAGGATTGCAAAGGCCGTTTTGAGAAAGAAAATGAAAGTTATGGAAACTACAATCAAAGCATTCAATGATGCTCATGAGGTTGTATTTGATGTATATGCAAGTGGACTTGCATCTAAGGTGGCATTGATAAATCATATGAAGACTATTGCAGTGGTTTGCAACACTCAAGAGCAAAGAGAGGTTGAAGCACAATTGTGGAGGGTCCATGAGAGTGCCAAACAAAATTCAAACTCCCAAGAGGTTCCTCCTACTGAAGTTCAAGTTCTTGAAGTACCACCCGAGGGCATAGAAGAATCAAGCCAAGATATAGCAAGTCTAATTATGAAAGAGAAATTAAGGGCTACTTCAGGTGTTTAAACTCCGTTCCTTCTCCTTTCATCAAGGAAGACACATTGATGTAATTTTGATTTTTTTCTTGAGAAGTTACTTCCATTAGCATTTGCAATATTTTCTTTCTTTGATGATATTAATTAAAGAAACTATGTCTTTGGTTTTTTAATTTTTTATAAAAGGTACCAAGCATGTTTGGTTTAAAAATTTTATTTAAGTAAATATTTTACCAAATCGATATTAAAGAGCTCATTAAAATTTATCATCCTTTGTAAGGATAACTATTTAATTGTAATCTAGTGTGTAAGAATACTTATCATAATGAAAAGTTTGAGCTATCTATGAAAAATTTACTTAAGTCTATTTTAGATCTTATTTCAATTAAACTCTTATATGTGTTGTGTTATGATCTTGTCATGTTAGTTTTGGTTAGATTTGTCCACATGGTCAAATCTCTTATCTCTTATAGCCTCTTTTACTACATCACTAGTGTATGTCTATGCATGTACCTTAGGATAAGAAAGCCAACAATATATTGCACACCCCAAAAAAGATTCATTGCATCTCCCAAAGGAGTTTTACCTCAGTTATAAATATTGCAACAAAGATTTCTCTCCAATGTATCTTTTGAGATGTGTATATGGAATATTAAGGTAAAATCCTTGTTACAATTCATGAGTTTAAATATCTATGGGATATAACTAGTTCAAAAATAGAATGGTTAGTCCTTAAGAAGAAACTATGAAAACTTATTCAAATAAAGTATAACTTATCTCAATTAAATTGTCATGTGTCACTTATATGTGACATAGTTTTGGTCACATGGTCAAAAGTATCATGTTTAAATT
Organism: Lygodium microphyllum; assembly: GCF_053477565.2. NCBI lineage: Eukaryota > Viridiplantae > Streptophyta > Polypodiopsida > Schizaeales > Lygodiaceae > Lygodium > Lygodium microphyllum. The sequence continues at coordinate 25,734,127 of NC_141157.1, forward strand.
TTCTTTTAATAATTAGGACTAATAAACATCTTCTTTGTACATGCCATTTTGAAGGTCTTTTTAAAAATTGAGTATGTTAAATATTATAATGATAATATAATTTGTGCAACTAATTACAAGAATCTATTGTTAGTATCTCAAGTATACTTATAACTAGCGATAAAAAGTAGATATGGAACAATGACTTTATTAGAATAGATTTTACTTCAAAAAATTTGTCATATATATTTTTTTCACCTCATGATATTACTTTTGATTAGATTTGACCACATGGTCAACAGTCTCTTTTCTTAAGACATCATTTTTTAAGTAGTACCTATTTATGTATTTATCAATGTGAAGTTAAATTGCTTTAGTGTTCTATGCCAGTTTATAGCTCAAAAATTAGGTAGAATGATGAGGAAGTAAATGAATCTAATGTGCTTCTTTTTCTTCTTTGTAACTTCAACTAAGACATCTATGGTTGGATATCTAGCAGATTCAACAACAGTAGAGCACGATGATGTGATTGATGTTTCCTTGATAAGAAATGCAACACAATTATGTGTAATACTTGATCTCAATGGTCTTCTTTTACAACGATGCTTTGCTAAGTCTAAAAGGTTTCAAAGCTTTCAAATGGAAAAGCAATGGCTTGTTCTTCGACCAGGATGTATGGAGTTTCTTGAAGCCTTATTTGCAAGATTTCAAGTGGGAGTTTGGTCAACAGCTTTACATAAGAATGTCATGGCAGTTATTAAGTGCTTGGAGATCCATGCAAAAAGGAAGTATCCTTTCTTCATGATTTGGGGCCAAGAACAATGTCATAGACATCGACTCAAAATCATATATAGGCCAGATAAGATGGGAGTAGAAGCAATGTTCAAGCCTCTGAAGTATGTATGGGATCAATATGGAGATGTTTGTCAGCATACCAAGACTATTCTCATAGATGATAGTCCTTACAAAGGATGTCCAAATCCTGTTGAGAATTGCATTTATCCAAAAACATTTGATATTGATCATGAAGACTCTATCTTGATCAAAGAACTTCTACCATACTTGACTCGCTTAAGCAAATACCATGATGCACGTGAAGTCATCAAGTTTGATCGATATGGACAGGATCCAGTTCAATATGGACATGAATTGTATGCTCAATTCAAGGTTGTCATTGATGAATGGACTAGAGCAGAGAATGATGGTATTTCATCTTCATCATCAGCACCGCACGAGACCATGATTGATAAAGATGGTATATATGTTCAATCTTCAATTACTTCTTGCTTCAAGAGACCATCTATTATACAAACATCCTCAACAAATGCTTCACGTCATCCGTCTCTTACATTGAACAGCTCACAATTATCCATGTTGAAGCAAACTCCTTTAGTCTCTACTTTGAAAGATATGGAAGCAATGCAACTTGCTCATGAGTTAGGATATCGCAAACATTTCATAAATGGTAGTGCAGCCAAACGTTTTATACAAAATCTACAAAATTTGTATTTTTCCAATATACATGATGTAACAAGAAGGCGTTGACTCTATATGGATTAATTTTGACTTTCATAATAGATATATCCCTTACATTAAAGGCTTTTGCATGGCTATGAAATATATGCTTGTTAGAAATTTAAAGTGTTTTATGTAATTACCTTGGTGTTTCTAAACACCACCAATATCAATGAGAGAATCTACTTGATGTTTCTTATTGTTTCAATAACATTAGTTAGTTGTATTGAAATTTCTTATAAAGTGGTTTAAATCCTATTTTGTACATCATGATAGTCTACTATACAAACATACTCAACAAATGCCTCGCATCGTCTATCACTTACATTGAACAACTCACAATTATCCATGTTGAAGTAAACTTTTTTAGTCTCTACTTTGAAAGATATGGAAGCAATGCAACTTGCTCATGAGTTAGGATATTACAAACATTTCATAAATGGTAGTGTAGCTAAATGTTTTATACAAAATCTACAAAATTTGTATTTTTCCAATATACATGATTAACAAGAAGGCGCTGACTCTATATGGACTAATTTTGACTTTCATAATAAATATATCCCTTACATTAAAGTATTTTATATGGCTATGAAATATATGCTTGTTAGAAATTTAAAGTGTTTTATGTACTTACCTTTGTGTTTCTAAACACCACCAATATCAATGAGAGAATCTACTTGATGTTTTTTATTCTTTCAATAACATTAGTTAATTGTATTGAAATTTTTTATAAAGTGGTTTAAATCCTATTTTGTACTTTATAACCATCTACTATACAAGCATACTCAACAAATGCCTCACATCTTCTATCACTTACATTGAACAACTCACAATTATCCATGTTGAAGCAGACTCATTTAGTCTCTACTTTGAAAGATATGGAAGCAATGCAACTTGCTCATGAGTTAGGATATCACAAACATTTCATAAATGGTAGTGCAACTATCTACAAAAGTTGTATTTTTCCAATATACATGATGCAACAAGACAATGACTCTATATGGACTAATTTTGACTTCCATAGTAAATATATCCCTTACATTAAGGGCTTTTGCATGGCTATAAAATATATGCTTGTTAAAAATTTAAAGTGTTTTGTGTAGCTACCTTGGAGTTTTTAAACGCTACTAATATTAATGAGGAGAATCTACTTAATGTTTTTTATTCTTTCAATAACATTAGTTGATTGTGTTGAAATTTCTTATAAAGTGGTTTAAGTCCAATTTTGTACTTTATGTCTTAGCTAACAAATAAGTCTTGATTGATTATAAAATTTATGTCTATTTCTTTGGAAACACAAACCATTGGTCTAAGGTTAAATCTTTAGTCTTAGAAAAATCATAAACTTCTAGCTTGGTATATAAATCTTTATTTTATGATATGAAAATTCATTTAGCTAGTCAAGGTGTGAAACTCTTTAATTTTGGCCAAAGTCAATATCCATCTTGTCCATATATTGTCAAGATAGATAGAAATTTTGAATAAAAGATATTTATATATCATGCATATACATACAAAAAATGTAAATGGAGTGAGAAATTATTTGACATACTTGTGTCTATTGGTTTACACAAAAAAAGAACCATCACATCATAGGTTATCCAAACTTATTACGATATGATATTAGATCAAGTTATTAAACCACACCTAGTTAGTGGTGACTCTTTTAAGGTCCTAGTTCATGAAACTTATACATGTCACTTTAAATGATGGTATATCTAAAAGAAAAAACTCGTATTATAATATCTTCAAATCCATAACATTATAAATTTTGGCCATGATAATATATTTTCATACAATGTTTAAGGCTCTTGTATTCTAAATTCTCTCTCCACTCCATCAAACCTTTGTATTCTTACATTAAACTTGGAAATTTCCTAGGTATATACTAGTTAAGCCTCCTTAATGTTTCCACCAACATACAACATCATATTTTGTTAGTATGCTAGAAAAGATAGAGGTGAATTCCAAATCTCGTAACAGGCACATAGCTTACATTCATCATTTAAGCTCTCAAGATGTCTGATCTCATATTTGTAACATACAAAGTGCCCTTTAAAGATAAACATAAACATAGTACTCTCTTTCATTCACAAAAGTAAGACATTCATTCAAAGTGGGACTTGGGAAATTCCCAAAATCTCTAATATGGTGTTCATGGTCATCAGATGTTTCAGATGATACACAGTCTTTGCTTAGTGCATTTCCTTACTTGCTTTGTGAGTCTACTAATTCTGATGATCATAAACCTCCTTCACCTCCAAAGAAGATTGATGAAAATTTGGAGATATATGTCGATCTTCCTATTGAGATAGAGCATGGATTCTATTCTATTGAATATGATGTCTTTGATGATGCTATGTCTATCCAAGAGGATCCAATATCGTATATGGAAGCTATCAATTCATCTCAAAGGGATCAATGGCAAGAAGCTATGCAAGCTGAGTACGATTCTTTAATCTCCAAAGGTACATGGATTCTTACTGAACTCCCCCCAAATCGTGTTCCTATCAAATGTAAATGGGTTTATAAAACCAAGACCAAAGCTGATGGCTCGTTTGATAAGTTCAAAGCATGACTTGTTGCAAAAGGTTACTTGCAGATTGCAGGAGTAGATTATCAAGAAACATTTTCTCCCGTTGTGCGCTCCACAACTGTTCATATGCTTTTGGCTTTTGAAACACTATTTGATCTAGAAATTCACCAAATGGATGTTAAAACGGCTTTTCTCAATGGAGATCTTGAAGAAGAAATCTATATGGAGCAACCTGAAGGTTTTATGATTGCATGAAAGGCGCATCTTGTATCCCAGCTTTATTGTGCATTATATGGATTGAAGGAAGCCTCTCGTGCTTGGTATATTAAGATTGATAAGTTCCTCACATCTAAAGGTTTTGTTGCATGTTTTGCTGACCCAAATCTTTACATCAAAAGGGAGGACAAACGTTTTATTATTCTTGCTCTATATGTTGATGATACTATTATTGTGTCAAATAATATTGCTTTCTTGGATGCTATGAATAAGCTTTTATCGACTGCATTTGAAATGGTGGATCTTGGTGAGATACATTCTTGTTTGGGTATTCAAGTTCAACGACACCGACAACAACGCATTCTTCTTCTTCACCAGACAAAGTTTATTAATGATATTATTAAGAAGTTTGGGTTGACAAATGTGCACTCTGCTAACACTCCCATTCTTTCGAGCTCTACCAAGGATACATCTACAACACGCAATGAAGAATCAGCCATTCATCAACCTTTTGCTAACCTTGTTGGTTGTCTTCAATTTATTGGTTTAAACAGAAGACTAGATATTTTATTTACAGCTAACTTTTTGGGACAGTATCTTTCTTCCCCTTCCACTATTCATTGGAGTGCCACAAAACATATTCTTAAGTACCTCAAGGATACTAAGGAGTTTGGTCTTATTTATCGTCGTCGAGAGGATTCTTCTTTATCTTCTTCAACTTCTCTTGACCTTATTGGATATACAGATGCTGATTGGGAAAGTTCACATTTATCCATGCGATCTACAAGTGGGAATTGTTTCTTTGTAAATGGATGTTTGGTTTCTTGGTCTAGCAAGAAACAACGATGTATTGCGGTTTCTACAACTGAGGCCGAATATGTTGCTGCATCATTAGCAGCTCGCGAGCTAGGTTGGCTTCGACAACTACTTGCATATTTGGGACATCCTTCATCATCTAGTACACCTCTTTGATGCGACAACGAAAGTACTATTAGTCTTACCAAAGACTATATACAACATAGCAAATCAAAGCATATTGCTATTCATTATCATTATGTTCAACATGAAGTCAAGAAAGGTTCCATTATGGTGGAGCATTGTCGCAGTGATCAAATGGTTGCAGACATTTACAAAAGCTCTTAGTGAAGCTCGCTTTAGTTCATTAAGACATGCACTTGGTATTGTTCCAAGTTCTTGTCTCACTGATTGAGGCATGTATCATTGTATTCAAGAAAACTTTATGGTAAATCATTTTTGTATCATAGGTATGTGTAGGGGTTCGGGTTTTTCCCTTGTTCTCCCCAAGGGTTTTTTCATTCACAGCCAAAGACCTTTGTTTGAGTGGGGATGTTACAACTATATATATCATCTCTCACTTGACTTGGGTCTCACCTATATATACTAACTCTACATCAATATGAATCATTCTTTGGGAGCATGTCTTGTGTATGTCTCTCGTACTCTCTCTCTCTCTCTCAACAATATGCTATGCATAGATAAATAGATCAGAAATTGAATCATTTTCAGTAATTAACCACTTTCACAAACCCTTTTCCCTCCTATTGTTTACGTTTTGCATTCGTTGGGTAGGTGTAGGGTTCATTTTCATGTAATTTTTCATATAAAAATCAATAAAAACTTACTAAAAAATAGAAAAAAGACTTGAATGAGGCTTGACCCTTATGTTCCAACCTTGTTATATGCTCACAAACATGAAATTCATTTTTTCCTAGGATTCCACATCTACACAAGAAAAATCATATTACCCTGTGCAAATAAAACATATTACATGCTGCGTCTATATCTGCGTCTCTGTGTGCGTCTATATCTACATCTCTGTGGGTGTCTATCAGTGCGTCTATTTTCGCGTCTATACCTGCGTCTACACTGTCATGTGGACGCGCTGACAGATGCGCACAGTCGGACCATTTCTTTTCAAACTTGCTTTAAAAATGTGCAAAAAAACCTCCATAGATGACAAGATCCGGCATGTGAAGAGAGAGACAAACAAACAGAGAAAGCAAACAAGATTGAGAGAGAGAAGAAGAACTCACCTTCTTTGCTTGTTCCAACGGGTGGCGGCTAGGTTGCAAGCTCCTTGTCCTCCTTCTCCCTTCCCTTGGTAAGTTGCTTGAATCTTCTTCTCTTCCTTGCTATTTGGCTCTTGTTCTTTACTCTTTGGCTCTTCTTTCCTCCTGTCCTTCTTTTACTCTTATTTCCTTGCCTCATTGTCTTCATGAAGTGATAGATAGACACGAGTAGTGATGTCGAGCTCGAACTGTAGAAAATGCGCAAAAAACGCAAGAAAGCACAGGTTTGAAAAAGAAAGCCACAACTTTTTTTAAATTTTTCTATACCTGCGTGGCGTGTCTATAAGCGCGTGTAATTGCACGTGTATATGCGTAGGTAATGCCTATTACACGCGCTTACAGACGCGGAGGAACAATTTAGGGAATCAATGCATGCATTTAGGGAATCAATTGACCTATGTGGTGACATATATAACAAAGCTTGAGGATAAGAGATAACACATTGGCAAGTCAATTGGCACATATATAGTGACTTACTAGACCATCCCACTTACAATTGCATGCAAGTATCAATAGGTGGATAAAGCACGAATGGTTTTTAGCTAGAGAGAGATAATGCAATGAAGGTGTATACGAAAGAGATAGAGAAAGGAATATTATCCATCAATCAATCAAAGATATGTACATGAAGTGACTTGATATAGTAATTAAAGTATCGTCATTTTTTGTAACGTGTCCTCTTAGTATTATCTAGGACACGTCTTAGCAGTCCGTCGGAAAGGATGTCTAGAAAGCTCCGCCTGGCACTCCCATGGAATGTTGCGGGATTTGCGATCTAGGTCTTCCCACGTCTGCCACGTAGTGAAAGTATCCTGGCCGTTCCCACTTAGGATTGATCGAAATTAGGGTTTTCCTGACTGGTCATTAACTAACAGCAACTAGCGTCGAACCCGAGCGAACTACTTTACGCAAAAACGCTAGGTCTGAAGCGGATTCACGCTGCACTTGGTTCAAGGAGAATGGGAAACGAGAGGGATGCAAAGCTCAACCTCTCTGCCATAAGGCATAGTCCCATTCCGTTCCCCTAAAACAACGTAAATCGGGTAAGACATAACTCTAGGTCATTGCTTCTGTTATTCGTTTTGATAATCATATTGCTGTTCATCGAGATTTTTGAGAAAAGTTCTCGGCTAACCGGGACCACCCAACCGTAGGACGGACCCATGGCCCATCCTCCGCACTTTCCTCGGTTTGTTTTAGTTATGTAATTGACTAACACATTAATTTGACATATAACAATCAGCTTCTTTAATTAATCCTGTTAAGCACTGGTTCCTTCACGTAATCTTATCACGTGACATAGAAAAACAATATCAAGCAAGTTCTTTTTTTTTACATTTCATCATTTTATCTTTGAAATACAAGGAGTTCCGCCTGTAGGCTTGTCCATAATCCGCCCGAAGGCTATCCAGTAATCCCCAGGGATCACTATTCCAAGCTTCCGCCCGTAAAATAGTATACGGGCCTCGAGATCCAATCCCGAGTCATGTTAGCCTCTTGTGCAGGACCCGGAAGGCGAGGGATTTACGGCCAGAGCCCCCCCTGGCACCCAAGCATCCTCCTACTCCAAGTAGAGCTCAACGGAGAGACCTCTCATGGCGGGTTCGGTCCACGTTCCCGACGCGGTGAACACCCCCTTGGTTAGGGTTAGGCAGGTAGTTGGGGGTAACTGAAACTGTCTCTTCCTTCAGGCCTTTAACCTGAAGTATAGGTACTCATTTAATTTGTAATTCATAATTCAAACAAAGCCCTAAAATCTCTAGCAAGCACAAATATTTCCATTAATCAACCGTGTCGATTGGCAAACTGCTAAGGAAGTGTTCTTTCCTTTTGAGTGTATCAGCACTCGTTCCCAAGGTGTCTTGTAAATTGGCAACATCCTTTACATTCCGGTGTAGGGCGTACCTTATTAATCCAACTTGGTCAACCCTAAAGTTCCTTAGATATGCTAGTTTCCCGTTTACAACTTTCTTTATTTAGAAGGATATCCAAAAATACGTCCTTTTGCAAGATAACTTGCGTAGGGATCTGCCATCCTTATTGAGGGTTTTTACCCTTTCTCCTTGTGAATCAATCACAAGACTAAATGATTTCATACTTGCTACGCAAGTCCTGCGATGGAATAATCCGTTTTAGATCCTTTAAGCTGACGTATGTCGGGCCTAGGGTTTCTTTTTAAGGATCTCGGAGACAGCCCTAGTTCTTTATCTTTACGAATTTTTTTGACCCTACAATAAGGAAAGTAGTCAAGTGCTTAGGGTATGAATATTTCTATGTTTAGATTGGTTTGGTTATCTTTTGGAAGGTAATATTAATCGTCTTGTCACGGTTTTGCTATCCTTGTGACAATTTACTTTTCAATCAATACAGTTCAATTTAAACTTCCTTTTTCCTTGCAGATGAACTCATGCAAATAACAAACATTTCCCTTGCTAAGATGTGCAATTAGCAATGATAACTTCCTAGTAATTTGAGCAACGAAAGAAACCTTTCATGAATTTAATCATTTACAATGATTCGTTGCGAAAAGGAATAAGACTAATGGTGCAAGATATAATTTCTATACCTTTAGGATTTAACTAAAATATACTACTATAGTAAATGGATAATCTTGCTCGTAATTTATAATGCTTGATGCAATTCGAAGGAAACTAAGTTCTATACATTATCATTCATTCAAATAAGCTAAAATCCTTCATTACAAATAACTCGGATAAATATATCCTATCCCTAACAATTTCCCTTTGCATGATTGACTTAAAACTGAATTAAAGCCAAGAAGAAAAACCTGGTTTTGGGGTGAGATATCCACATGGATACCAGGAGATGCACCTCCCGCAGCTACTCCTTGGACTTTCTTAGAAGGCATCACAGTTGTAGTCCTTCGAACGTGGAAGCAGCTTTACACACTTTTTTTTTTCAGAATTCCACTGTCGCTTCCTTGCACCGTCCGTCGAAAGTAGTTTTTGGAAGGCTCCCTCCTTGAAGTCGGGGAATTCGAAAGGGTGTTTCAGGATCTTTTATGACTAAGACCTATTGAAGCCATGGGGGAGGCTTAATGGCCTTTTAATGACTCGTTCAAACAAGGAATGAAAAAGGGATGGAAAAGACACAAGGTGCTGGAGAGAACTCTAAGGGAATATAGTAACCATAAAAGTTATAAGTAAGATCGAAGGACCCTTAGATCAACTTGGAGAAAAGGGTTCTCAATACGCCACAAGAGAAGGGTTAGAGAAGGTTTAATCACGGGGGGGAAGAAAAAAAAGGGTGATTCCAATATCCACGCAAAAAGGGGATCTAAGGGTTTATAAAACACGAAGGGGGATGGGTTGCAAGGCTCAAGAGGAAGGGGGCTTATAGGAGTTACCACCAAGGAGAAAAAAATAAGGTTTTTAAGGCCTACGGGAAAGGCTTCATGGGTAAAACATAGGGGTTCTAATACCCATCGAAAAAGGGGGATTTAGACACACAGGGGGAAAAGGTTTCAAAGCCCATAACAAAGGGCTTAAAGGTTAAATCATGGGGGGTATGGAAGGGTTTTTGGAAAGGCACGAGAAGGGGGATGAAAGGGCCTTAGGAGGATTAAAACCGGGGGGGGGAAGGGGGGGTTTAACACCAGGGGAAAGGGGGCTAAGAAGGCCCCCCCTTTGGAAGCTTCTAAATCTTCCAGAAGCCTGCTGGGGGGGGTATTAAGACCATCAGTCGGACGGCAAAATCAGACGGCAGCGGTGGGCGTGGAATGATAGTAGAGGCGACAGTTCGACAGTGTCTCCTCCTTCAGCAGTACCGTGACAATCCTCCTCTCTCCCTCCAGCAGCACAAGCCAGCTGCTCTCTCTTATGGCGGCAGCACTGTACGACGTTCTGGCCGCCTTATACCCTCCTCTCTCTTTTTTTATAGGGGGGAAGAGAATCCCTCCCCCCTTACCTGTCATTATGCATGGCAAGGGAGCCAAGCAAGCTCCAGCGAGGAGTCTTGCTGGCTCCTCCATTCCACCTCACATGCTTCTGCTCGACACGCCGCCGTGAAGGCGAATTTGTTTTTTCCTTTTAATATATTACATTTTTAGGATGCTCCATTGACTTCTGTAAGTTTCTATAACCTTGAAGTAGAATATAGCCAACCACACTATCCATGGAAGGAAAACTTGGCCTCATCAAATTAACCAAGTTAATTTACTTATACATTTCATAGATAAGAGATTTGTAGTTGGCTTGTTGGTATTGCAAAGTATCCTTATAGTGATCTATTTTAGTCACCAACAAGTGGACACACTAGCTAAAGATGATGAAAAGAGGACATGTGCACATTGGCTACATGTGGTCCACCTTATCTAAAATTATATGTGAGCTATAAGTGCACCTTGACATGATTGGAATAGCTTGCACATGCACAAGCCAACTGATTTACATCAATCTACTCATGCTATGAATTGGCATGCATGGCTAGGTTAAGTGCACAACAAATGAGACATGTGAGTGTATTGATCAGTTCTCTCTCTCTCTCTCTCTCTCTATATATATATATATATTGCAAATGCACAAGTCAACCTTTGATCTATATATACATCCAATCATCATGCCCTATCCAATCACATTTGTATCGGGCATGATTGGATGTATATAGGGCATGAAAACACATATATATAATTAGCTTTGAATGATTGGGTGTATATTTGTAATACTCAGAAAGAAGTAAAGTTGGTAATATATATCATGTCCTATGCATGTATATACCCTATACATGTATATCATGTCGTATATGCATGTATATGCCCTATGCATGTATATCATGTCCTAGCATATGATCCAGGTGTAATTATGTCATATATACATCCAATCATGCCCTATTCAAACAAATACTAGCTGTTAAGAGGTTTGGTCATGTTCAGGGACTTTATGAGAAATGAAAAATATGTGTGTTTATTTTCGCATCTATAAGCGCGTTTATCAACGTGGATATATAGACACATTTTTTATACTAGCGTGAATAGACGCACTGATACACACGCTTATAAACGCGCCCACTTTTTCGCATGTATAGTGCGCATCTATAGGGCCTTTCTCTTGTAGTGAACAAATTATCTTAGAAACAGACTAGACTCTACCAGCCAATTGCGAGAGGACTTAGCCATACCACTAAGTGACGCTTTAAGCTATTCATAAAGGGTTTGATAATTGAGAAGAGAGTAAAAAATTTACAAAGCATATGAATGCATTGGATTTGGTTAATGTTCATTTTTCTACACATTACCTTTGAATTGAACAGAAAAGAGCCAATTTGACCACTATTCCCATGGAACCACTTACATAGCTTTAAATTATATTGATTGCAAAAAAAAAAAAGCTTGATTAAGCCCATTGCACTTTCACTCATTAACATGAATTGAAAATTGATTGCTTGAAAAACAACTAAAGAGATAAACCCAAGAAGGAAACACATCAGAGTAGTTTTATTTGACTTAAATGCAACCTAGTAAAACTAAAGGTGAAAGGAAGAAAAACAAGGGGATTGGGAAACAAAGTGATGAACATCCATCATAAGAAGACTTTATGGCCATGAATTAGAAGCAAAAGCATGCTATGAACAACACACCACCCTAAAAAATACCTTAAGGTTTATACTTGAAGATGACCTAGCTAGCAATACACCTTTGTAGTTGGCGATGAGGCCTATGTAGGTGAGAAAAAACTCAATTCCGAGTAACATGTTGACCACTTGACAAACTCTAGAAGCGAGATGTGTCTTCCCTAGCAACCACCACCTCCTTATCTAACTTGATCAACATCATTAAGATGATAGTCCAATAAGAAGAGTTAGAAAGCATGTCCACTTCAGGATCAAAAATAGGTAACTTTAGGTTTGACCCTAGCAAATTTCTAGTAGTTATTAGAAATATGATCAAAAGATGAGGGTAGTGCATAGGGGAGATCATCACATGAAATACTAATGAGCTAGAGAAGGAGAGGAGGCTATGAAAACTTCTACTGCAATGAGTTGCTAAGTTCTCACAAGCACAAAGAATTAATAGGCAAAACTAAACCCAGTACAATGTTTCCTACAATTTGCAAGAACTAGACTAGGAGCCAATGCCAATATGGAAAGATCCCTCGATGCAAAACTCATGCCAGCCGCTAAGCAATTTCTAGATAATTCGGCCAACAAACAAAGTACCACATCATTAGCTTCCCTGACCTTGGAGGGGTTAAGAATTACCTGCAACACTAGGAGCCAAATAAAAATCTCAATAGTCACAAAACAAACAAAAAATTATGAGGTCGAAGATGACCCCTATAGATTCAAAGTTGTTAAAGAAAGTTTGTGAGGCCAAGAACCTCAAGGATGTTGGCTAACAAGAACAAGCTTTCCAGTTGTGCCTAGGTGAAAAAGGATGCACTTTATTTACTAATGTTGATGATTCCAAGAATGCAATGAGTTTAACATGCTCAAGGACCTCTTCATTAAGAGACTCTTTGAAGGGGGGTACATAGGCAATTTGATTTTCAAGTTGATGAACATTAGTAAACAAGACAAAGAGAAGATCATGGTTATATTGCACATGTCTAGAGTCTATACAAGAGGACTTTGATAGCTAAACAACCTAGAAAAGAGAAAACAATCTCTATTGTATTATTAATGAGATTAAGAAGGAGGAACTCTATAAAGTGCTAGCAAGTCTTCAAAGGGACATAGTAGCCAAGTTTTCAAAGAAGAAATCCATATGGACGATCTCCTAAGGGAGAGAAATGCAAAAGCTAATCAACTTGTAGGCAGCATTACCATCTAGAGCAAGTGATCTAGGACCCAGAGCAATTAGCCTCTTGTAGATATAGAGAACAAGGGAAAGAGTGTGGAAATTATGCAAGAAATTGTAGGGCTTAAGTTGGAGCTTTTAAAAATTTAGGATACACTATGATAGCCCATGAGATTGTGTATTAAGTGTATCCATTGCAGTGCCAATCATCTTCCTTTAAAATGTTCGGATTCATGACCATACACCTACACAAATTGTAGACAGTTGCCATGAAGCCATAAATTGTTGATTTTGCCAAGGTTGCTATATTCTTAACCCTACCCACAGTCATATTATCCGATGATGAATAGGCAATTCAATTATAAAAGAGAGGCTTTGCTCACTCTATTTGTTCTTAACAAACAATAACCTATGGTCCCTAGGGATAGACAACTCTGACATGAATCCCCAAACCACCCAAACCCATTGTCATCCATCCACTGAGTGATGCTCATGTGTATTTTCTAGAAGAGCCATTCGAAAAAGAACAATATGTAAATCCTTACTTCACTTACACTAAAGACATATACCCAAACTTGATGGATTTTAGACTAGTTTTCATCATGGCTTTGGGTAGAGGATGAGATTGATGTATGGGAGGAAATCCATTGTAGAAGCCTACCTATTGGACATGTGGCCATCTGTGGCACATCTCATAAAGATGCCCAAAGAAAGGAAAAATTAACAAGGATTTCTTAATGCATGCTAGAGGACTTCTCAGCTATAATCTCAAATTGTGTGTTGGGCAATTGTTCCAAATGTGTTTACATACCTTGGATATGGGCATCTTATATGGTTTTATTGAGAGACATTGTTGGGCCATATATGGAATAGAGTCATTAGATTGCACCTCTATATTCATTATCTTATATCTCATCGGAGAACTTTATACTCTTTCTCTCTTCTTGTTCCTCAAGGGGTCACTCATGAATATATGTATGTATCACATTGTTTCGCGAGTGGCGTGCAAAGACAATCCTCTCACACGACTGAAGACACAAAAGCAAAGGAGCGCCAGTATATGTTTGTGTCTTGGTGCTAAAAGCTTAAATTATTTGGAAAGCTTATCAACACATAACAAAACACTAGGAAACCTTCTAATTAAGAATGTCATGTATAGGCTTTATCACCCACAAGATTGAGCATCAGCAACCTCCAAACAAAACTAAAGGTCTTGAGTTTAAAATTTCATCCACAACACATACTGTTAACAGTCTTATTTGCGAGGAAATAGCATCATTGAACCTTTAATTTCCGTAATAGAAACTTTTACTTGTGTTAGCTTGTTCGTGAAACTATGTGCCATCTGAATATGTAGCCAGATCCACTTAATACCCTCCTAATTAGCATTGTTGCCACCTTCATCAATTATTCCTCCAGCATAATACATAGAGTCGACATGCCACACGGCTTTTCCAAAAAGCTTGCTTTGCAATTTTAACTGTCCAACGACATGAAATACATGTAAGTTTCTACCCTAAATCTTGATCTATGTCTTGAATAGCTCATACAGATGCCCAGCTCTCCCAAAATCATGATAGCAACCTCAGATGAAGGCTCCCATCAGTCGCCACATCCATGTCTAACTTTTTAGCATAATGACCATACACATTTGGCTATGCCCCATAAGCAGCAGAAACACAAACCTCATTATATAGTGACCGACCCCCAGAATGAAGCTAGCCAATTATCTCCCCAAAATCATGCCTCAAGCTTCTTAATGGATATCACATAAGCACCTTTCTTCCTCTAGTCCTCCCAATGCACCACCTTAGATGACGTCTTCCTTCCCAACACAAAAAACTTCATCCCCCATATAATTCACTGCAATCTTGTGAAACACACAAGCTAGCATATATTGAATAATTGAAAGAGCTTCCTCTTAACACAGTGCCCTACTATTATGTTGTCAATCTCGTCCAAATTCAACAGAAGCATTTGTTTTTTTCAAATTTTTAGAGAATGATAAAGCCTTGAGTATATTCTCGTGTCCATTGTTTCTCCTAATACTAGAACATACATTTTTAGGACCTTTCCTTAAGGATTTTCTATGTAAAACCCCTTCTCATATATTCTAGAATAATGAGCTAGGACCTGGTCGTTTATGGGGCATTTTATCAGACCACGCATTATATGGCAGACGATGGTTGATATGGGTAATGCGAAGAGTAGTTGAGACCCATCTACCACTATTATCTTGGACCCATAGGTTAATTAGACAACATGTTAAGCATACCCCTCTTGCTATATATGCAGGAGGGATGGGTCACAACTTGATGCATTTAGTTTAGGGCTAAGAGCCCTATTTTTTTTTCTCTTGGAATGGAGCGTATTTTTGTATATCTGCCTTCTTCCAAGGAGGGATCTATAGGAGCTAGTTTTTCTTATTTCTTTAGGCCAAGAGGGCCAGTTAGTTTGTAGTAAAATGTTTGATCTCCTAAGGCCAAAAGGTCCAGTTGCTTTAAGAGTTTTAATGATTGATTTCTTAAGGCCAAGAGGGCCAGTTAGTTTGTAGCAAAATATATTATTTCTTTAGGCCAAGAGGGCCTTATGTCTGTTTGGTGCAGGTACATTTAATGGTTTGTTGTTTTAGTGATTGCATCATACAGGTTGATGAAGTCGTTGGAGGGAGCCTTTGCTGTGGAGAAGCTTCTTGTGGCCATTCCAGGTGGTTTCATCCCCTTTCTGAGTCTTTTTCCCTTAAGCAAATAATGATACATGTGTATGTAAAGGTGCTTTCTTTTTTTCTGTTGGGGATCGACAATCAAGGCATTGCCTCCTGTACTGGCATTGTCAGGCACTAAAAGACCTATTTTAGATGGGAGTTCTAGTGACCCCGTTCTAGGAGATCCTGTTAGTGTGGGGTAATTAAAGAAGCCTCCTAAAAATAGCCAAAAGGAAAAACCCTAAATATTCAAAAGAAAATCTATGAATATACAAAGGTGTGTAAAAAGGGGTTCTAACCCCTATAAAAATAGAGAAGAAAGAAAAATATTTAAGTAGTTTTTTATCGCCTTGCGAAGGCCTAGTAGGTTCCTAGGGATGAGACAAGACCCGGGGCCCATGCCTTGTCTTCCTAGGGGTGGCACCTACCTGAAAATCAAAGAAAATAAAATAAGGTTGGAGTGCAAATAAAAGTGAGCATTAGAAAAGGATTAAGTGTCACCTCGTGAGGGCTTTGTATGTTCTTGGGTGCCGAGATAGGACCTGAGGCCGATGCCTTGTTCTCCTTGGGTCACTATACTCAGCTCCCTCCTTTCTACATGCCCAAGTATGGAAAATTCGAGGCTACAAGGAAAATGTGCTAAAAGACCATTTATTGATTAGGCTATAGGAGTCCTTGCCTAGTAGGAGCTCCTCATTGAGTTGTCCTTCGTTAGGTCGGTAGTTCAGACCACCACTTAGGATGACCTCTTTGATAGTTCTTTTTAGCTTGGCTGTGTTAGAGCAGTCACTTAGTGACTAGCTTTGAGCTTTTTGTCAAATTATGATAGGCCTACTCGTCGTGGATTTCATGCCTTGGTTTTGTCAAGGGGTAGGGTGAGAGTTGTGATGTGTTTTGTTGAGTATTTTCTGTATCAGCTTGATGCTCTTTGTGGTTGTGTTTATGTGTATATTTTTTTGTGTCCCGTGATCGCCAATGAGAGATGATTTTTGACACCGAGAAGTGCTTAAAAATAGCCAAAAAAATCCGAATTTCAAGGAAAAATAGACTTCGTTGAAGGCGGTAGTTGCGATCAGTATGATTTTAAGCGGCAAGCCCCACAAGTGCTTTAAAGATCCACTGAGTGACGGTTGAGAGATTTTCATAAATTTTTGGCATGTCAGATGAGACTCTAGAAGATGCCCAGCAGTGAGGGACTCCAAGACAGAGTGCCAGAAATTTCTAGACTTCAAATTAGATGCGAGACAGTCGAATGGTAGTGCCTGATGGCCAAGATCAAAAGAAAGCATTGTAAATGGACTTTAGTAATAGGAAAGGGTGTAACCCTTGGGGATCCCTTTGGGGGGCCCCTTAATTTTTTAATTTCATTGGGGGGGGGGGGGGGGGTTTGCAGCCGTGTGAAGAAGAAAGAAGGCACCCTCGCAGATGATGTGAAATGAAGAGGAGGAGTGGCCTAGGCCATCTCCCACGTCAATATACCCAAACTAACCAAACTTACCAGCCTGATGCTTGATGTTTTCGCTCCTCATTGCCACTCCCGGCTTAAAAAATGGCTGCCAGGATGAGGAGATACAATTTTAGTCTTTCTCTCTCCTTCCTCTCTCTCCCCTTAAGGGGGAAGTTCATGCACAAAAAGAAGAATGAAGACTGGTTGAAGGCTGCTTGCCCGGCATTGCTCCAAGATCAAGAGGAGGCTGAGGGGAGATGCTTAGCATTGAAGATTTTTTTTCAATCGGTCCGTTGGCAACCTGAAAAATTTAATCATAAAATTTGCAACATGAAAGTAAGCAGTATGCGCCATTTTTACAAATGAAATGTTCTTCTCTTTTATGTTTGATGGTTGAAATGGAATTCATATGGAGCAAAAAATTGATTGGATCTTTTTTGCATTATGATTGAGTGTTTTTTCTTAAAAAATTTCAAATCCATAATAATAAATAGTCACAATAGTTAAATTATAGCCGAAAAAGCACTTTTTTAGTGTAAAAATACAGGTTTAATTGGTTTCGGGTGGGGAAAAGAGATGCGCATGGGATAAAATTCTAAGACAAAACATCTTTCAATTGTCATAATCAGTCACTAATCATAAATCAGAAAATAATATATTTTTATGCACAAATAAATAGAGAAAAATAGCTTAAAATGGAGAAAAATAAAATTTCTGCATTATAAAAATCTAGAAAATTATGATTCATAGTTGTGGCTATATAAAAAAGCTGAGGCAACAATTTTTGCTTCAATTAGGCTTTGTTCATGTGTCATATTTCATGTTTTTTCCATTCTATGCAAAAAATACATACAAAATAAAACCCTACACCTATACAACACAGCATAACCTAAACGTTAGAGGGGAATGGTTTGGTTAAGAGATTGAGAGGGATGAGAGGGTGGGATCTTTGAAATATTTGATTGTGCATTCCATTTAGAATTGTGATAATTCAGTTTAAGGGGCTAGTAGCACGAGGAATCGGTACTAGTCTCCATACAACATCGAAGCATACGTTTAGTAAAAATCATGAAAGGGCTGTTTTTTCATATCACAAAGTACTGATTTGATAAATATTTTTTGTGCACTAGGATCATATACACTACGCATGATGCATGACATGGTATCAGTCTTGGATTGCATAGCAGGTTTCTTTCTAGGACATGACATGTACGTGGAGTGGAAAGAAGCCTTTGATGTAGGTCAGTTGTACACTTTTCTTGGGACTATTTGGTGAATGTCTATATATTACTAGATTATAAAAAATAAGAAATGAGTAGAGTTTGTGCATTATGTTTTATATGTTGGAGCAACACATCTTGGGGCCTATCCTCGAGGTGTAGGAGAGTCATAGTGGAGTCGCAGCAATTAGCCGAGAGGTACTTCCCTATGTGTGTGTTACGAGAGGCATTATGCCTATATGTTATGGAATCTCCCTCTAAGGAGAAGGGAAGGTAAATGTTGAACTACATATCAGCTACAAATGCATAATTAAGTTTATCTACTGTACATCGGTGTATTATAGATGCTTCTGGTCCACGAGGCCGTGTGGTGGGGTTGCTTGTTTTTTGCATGAGGTGCAGCTAGTGCCATAGCCAGTGCCAGCCCATTTTAGGTCCCATTAGAGGTCTCATGGGATAAAGAGACAATCATATATATCTCACAACAAAATGGGATTACAAAAAGAAAAAAGAGTAATATTGTAGAACTTGCACAAGCATTGATGATTGAAAAGAATTTGCCAAAACATTTTTTGTTTGAAGCTATTCATAATGTTGTCTATATTATGAATAGAACTCCCACATCTATAATTAATGGAATGATCCTCGAAGAATGCTTTACAAGAAAGAAGCCCAATGTGTCACACTTGAAAGTATTTGGTTGTATTACATAAATTCATATGCCACAAACGAGCTGCAAAATAAGCTTGATCCAAAGGTTGAAAAATATGGTTTTATTGGATACTCTTTAGAATAGAAAGTGTATCGTTGTTATTACCTTATCATAAGTGAGTTCAGAGTAAGTAGGGATGCTATTTTGATGAGATGAGTAGTTAGTACATATCTAGTGGTGATGCATTGGATGATGATCATGATCATGATAGTTATATGTAGAAAGAAAAGCAAGAGTCACAAAGCCTTAGTGGACTAGAAACATCATCTTGTGCTAATCCATAGTTAGCCCTTGATCTAGGAGGCTAAGAAGTGGCCCCACATATTCAGATGCATCTACAAGTATTGTAGGTAAAGACCTTTGATTCTTTGATTCTTTGATTCTTTGATGGTTTCTATGAAGAACATGTTGAAGTTTTGTTGTGATATATTTGTGAAAGATTCATTATATGATATTGTGTACAAAGCTCATTTGTTCTTGGTGTTCTTTTTTCTTCTTGTGGTTCCTAGAGTATAAATAATATTGTTGGTGTAGAAATTTATTTTTTTGTAGTAGTAGTTTCTCTATTTTATTGGTGTTTCTCGTGGGGCTCCATGATTTTGATGCACAATCAAGGAACACTGACATTAACAAGCACCAACTATTACGAAAAAAATAAATTCACAAATGGGCCTTTTAGGCCCCCCTCTCTCCTCCTTAAAACAAGGAAAAGAGGAGAGAAGAATAGTAAAATAATCCTCTTCTCTCTCCACTTTTGTAATCTATTTTTTTTAAATATTATCCACAAAGGATATGCTTAGATTCCTTCTCTCTCCTCATTCAATAAGTCTTTTTCAACCAAATTTTGTATCAAAAAAGGAGTTAGTTATGGGAGTGTGGTGCTTTGTTTTCAATGAAAAATGATTAGTAGACACGAGGTAATTTATTTTTTAATTAAAAACAATGAAAATGAGATTTTGGAAGCTCCTTTTAAGATATTTTGGGGATTTTTTATATTCTATCTTTTGGTTTAAAAACTAAGCAACTAGTCAAATTTCGTGTTTTTTGAAAATGTTTTTGGAGATAAAATAGAAATTTCTAAATTATGAAAAGCCTTGGAAATCTTTACTCTCTAAGCTATTTTCCCCCATATCTATACTCTCTCATGGCTCTATTGTGACCTCTTCTCTTTGTTTATACCACCTTCATTAACAGAGTGAATTACTTACACCCTCCTTTCCCTTGGCACTTTTGTGTGCCTCTCTGTGCATTTCCACTGTATCTCTTGTGACAACCAAGTAGGCTCACCATTTTTATTAATAAGTAAAATGAATACAAGAAAGAAGGAGCTAAATATTGAGGTAGAGATTGAATACACCCATCATTCAAAGGAACTCAGTGCACTAGTGTCAACCCTTAGGTTTTACAGAGTTATAGGCAAATGGGATTGAAACATGTGGACTTGTGAGTTGATGGGGAAATCTACCCAAATTTATCCCTTAAACAATAGACCTCAAACTTTCTTAAGAATCACAAATTTGCTAAAGTATGTATGTAAAGGTGAAAATGGGTTGCTTAGTTACACCAGGCGGCTCAATGGTCAGGTATTCAAAGTATTTACAACTTATCAAGCAACCACAAAAATTTTTCATGATGCGAGTGTTGCACATCAACTTTATATACAAGAGCTCATAGGACAAGTGGTACAGCTGAATGACACTATAATTCAACAAAACAATCAAATTATTACAATGCAAGATACTATCCATGACTTTGGTATCTTATATGAGGAGGCAAAGGCACAATTGGACAACTTGAGAAAGATTAACAACAAGCTAACATAGAAGCACAAACGAAAGAAAAAGCTAATCAACGAGTTAATTGTGAATAGTGGCCAATGGAAGCGACATATCAAAGCATGTAAGGTAGCTCAGAATGAGAACCTAGGTGAGGGTGAGCTTGGATCATGTATTAGTAGATTAATGAAGGCAAGTACATTGGAAAATGCTTTGAGGAATCCTAAGCTTAAGGCTATGAAGGAAAAGGTGATTGAGTGCACATTGAAAGATGTGTCAAATGAGTTCTCAACTGTAAATGTACAATCCATTTGTGACAGGGCTGGTATTAACACAATGACATACTGAAAGATATTCAAAGGTGTAAAGGCTGGGTTTGATCATGTGCTGAAGAGAAATAGAATCATGCCTCTTCCTTAACCTTCAAAGTTAATAGAGGCCCGTAGGAGATCCCATGCATGTTCAATGCATAGAAACACTAAAGGTTGGGACCAAAAATGCATATGAGGTGAAGTTCACCGAACTCAATAATTACTATTTAGATTTGTACAATGTGTAGTTAGTATTGGTGTACTACAATATGTCTGTTGAGGAATGTAGTGGTAAATTGCAATTTTTTAGAAAATTTGATGAAAGTGAGGTCATCAAAGGAGAAAATCTTGAAAAAGTTAGTGTAACTTTGATGAATAGAGCTTTACAATTTTACAAGAATAACCTAGGGAAATTTAGTGTTTAATCCGAGTGCTGCGTGTAGTGGCTCATTG
This sequence comes from Lygodium microphyllum, assembly GCF_053477565.2. Classification (NCBI taxonomy): domain Eukaryota; kingdom Viridiplantae; phylum Streptophyta; class Polypodiopsida; order Schizaeales; family Lygodiaceae; genus Lygodium; species Lygodium microphyllum. Next base: position 25,755,839 of record NC_141157.1, read on the forward strand.
CATTTGAAGTTTCTAACAAAACATTTGAAGTATTTCAGCTTTTCTTTACATACACAAGCATTCCAAACATCATGGGTCATCAGGAATATGGTGAGATGCTCTCAATTGAAGGGTATGGTCAATACTTGGTTGAATGGCAACTTGCAAGAGACTTGAAATTTAAAATGCATGTATGGAATCTCCAATGGTGCAAATACAATAATTCCATGCCTAAATTTCTTGATACAAAGGGTGGAAGGAAAGGATGGAAAGAAAATTTGGCAAAGTGTGACAAGTGTTGCATCGACGCATAATAGAGAAGTTCCCACTTGGAAGCCCATCTTCAACATTCCATTGAATTGTATTCACATTTTTTCATTACATGCTTTTGTTAGAATCATGGAGAAACTTGTATATGAATACATCTGCTTTGCTTATAGGATGTATCTAGAAAAAGAAGCCATTTCAATGTGTAGGAATGTGGAATGAATGCTATCAAAAATTGGGCTACACAAGCATCAAGTGATGATTGAAAAAGATGAGAAGAGATCAGGGAAATATGGTAAATTTCCAAAAAAGTGTTACTTTGGAGGAGCAAAGGCTAGGAAGTTTCTTTTAGTACCCATCAATGAGGAAAGAAATGTCATGGTTTATAGGTCACAAGACTATGATGGGTGGAAAAGGTTGCATTCTATAGTTCTTTCTGATCAAAGTAATGGAGGAAAGACAAGGTTGGCCAAAGCTAAGTGTAATGAACGGGGATCACGAGAATATGGCATGGGAACATACCAGTCACATTGATGGTATATAAGGTGTAAGAGGGTATTTTGAGGCATGACAAAAATTATCAAGAAACTCTCTTTTCACCTTCTCAAGCTCCCATGGCTTCCTCTTCTTCTTCCTCTCTCCCTCTTTCTCTCTCTTCTTCTTGCCTTTCTCCCTCCTCTCCCTCTTCTTCTGCACTCCTCTCTCTCTTTCCCCTTAGTTAGGACAGTTAGGCCTCCTTCATTACAAGTGGTATCAGAGCTTTGTCCTTGATCCTTCTCTTTTCCCATAGATTTAGGGCTCTCACAGTTTCCCATAGTTAGAAAGCTCCAGTTACATCTCTTTCACAGGTACATAGGAGTACTCAGGCAGGCTGTCAGCCCTCTTGAAGACTGTGGCAACCTTTCTTGGAGCTTTCCCAAGAACCATGGACAAATCTGGAGGCGGGCAGACAAATTTGACAGGTCGTCACTAATTTTCATGCAAGTTTTTTAGGGTTTTGGGCAAAAAGGAGGGTAGCACAGTTAGAGAAGGCAAAAAACTCAGTTACTTTTTAAGAAGACCTTCTCTCTCCTCTTTTTCCCAAGTTGCCATGGAATCTCCAGCTCAAGAAATTCAGAAATTCTACTCCCCCTCCTCTTCCTCAGCAAGATTGGCTTATCCTAAGGTCTCCCCCCTCAGTGGGAGGAGCACATTGAGCAGTAGCACCCTTGGTCCTCCCTACTTGTGGCCCCCCAGGAGCAGCCCAAAATTTGCAGCGTAAAAAACGGGCTGCTTCTTGGCCTGCAAGGTAGCCCTCCCAGCTCTCCCCTCCTTCCTGGTTTCATCCCTAGCCCTTGGCAACTCTTTTGGGCAGCATCAGGGACATCTTCCTCAGCCATTGGACTTCCCTTTTGCACTCAGGAAACCGTGATCTGGTGCACTCCATGGCAGCCATGGAACCTTGGCATCAAGCTCAGAAATCCTGAAGATTTTGGTCTCTCCTTAGTCCCTGGGAGTCCCTCTTCAACATTGCTCAAGATTTCAGCCATCAAGAAGAACGGGAAGAAGATTACAAGCAAGATTTGAAGGCATGCACTTGTGGCAGCCATGGCTATGGAGTAGGACCTCAATTTCAGCAAGAACTCTTCATGGGGAGGTCCTGAACCATCCTGCCCCAAGCTTGATTTCACCCTTTCTTGACGAAGCATACCCATTTTGGAGCTATGGAGCATTCGGGATCAAATGGAGCTCTCATGGAGGATTGATGTGGCATTAGTGGCTGCCTTCTTCTCCAAAAGACTCAAGGTAACTGATTGTTGGCTCTCATTCTCTCCGTTTAAGCCTCTTGTTGAATCCCATCCATTTGTTTGAGAGAATGTATGAGTCCAAGTAGATAATAGGAGACCCAGACCTTGAATGCATGCTGATTGATTGTCCCAGTCATTCCTCTTTGATCTTATAGTGATGAAATGAATTTTACTCATGCTGAAGCTTCATTGTGATTATATTTTGCTTACCCATAACCCGTTTGGCTTCTTGTGAATTGGCTGAGCCAAGAAGTGATTAAAAAATCCATTGTATAAGGGTGAGTAGGCAGTGAGTCATTGCCGGTAAGCTTCCTATCCCTATTTCCCATTCCAATTCCATGCACTTCATGAAAAGCCCAAAATTTTGATTTCAAAAATACATCTCATGCTGATTGTTTAATTAATAAATGTCTGCCATGTATATTCCGGGTGAGGAAAAGCCAGATGCCAGGCGAGGTGGCAAGACAAAAGAGGGGTGACCCCCCCTTGCCATCAAAGACCCTGAAGGGGTGCACAACCCGGCCCGGGGGGAACTTTGCCCACCTCCCGATGATCCGGAGTCCAAAGAATTATTGGAGGTGCAGGTACATTTGATGAAATAGCCCAAACCCTGACCACTTGAGCCTACAAACCCCTACATGCATTGGTAATGTCATGAACCGCTTGGTAATGGATGGTGGATGCAATGCAAGAAGGGCAGGATATGTAGTGTGGGATTGGTCTCAGCAATGAGCTATGGATACAAAGAATGTATGGCTTTATGGGGTATTGAGAGTCACCATTGAGGCCCTGGATGTTTGGGATAAGACCCTCACCATTGGGATGAAGTATGCTCCTTGAGGGAGCCTTTGCAGGATATTGCAGACAGCCAGTCCTACGTAGTCAGCCCGCAAGAATTGATTACAGCAAAGCCTTCTTGTGTAACTGAGCGCAAGCTCTATAGCCTAATTTGAAGAGGGCATCATCCCCTTTGATCTGAGCTTAAAACCTCCCCATTCTGCCCTACGGTTTGGGAGATACACTCAGTTTTGTGCTCAGAGGTACTGTGGGACAGGCAGCAGTCCTACACAGTCAGCCCGCAAAAAATGATTACAGAAAATCCTTCTCGTGTGACTGAGCATGAGTTCTATAGCTTGATTCGAAGAGGGCATCTTTCCCTTCGATCTGAGCTAAAAACCTTCCCATTCTGCTTTACGGTTTGGGAGATACACTCAGTTTTGTGCCCAGAGGTACTGTGGGACATGCAGTAGTCCTACACAGTCTGTCCACAAAAAGTGATTACAGCAAAGCCATGATCATTTACTGTCATAGATATTTTTACGTAGTCTCATAGAGGGGATTGAGGGCTTTCATTTGAATCAGAAAGTTTGGTAATCGGAGTTCCCTAGCTCAAGTTATCATCATTTCTGTAACAAGGGGTCTGGTAGACTGCACTTGGGATGGCAGGCCACAAGGGTAAAGCAAAGGCCTAGGAGGAATTTCAGCGTGAAATAAGGGACTCCCCTGCCTCAATGAATGATTCTAGCTCAGCCTAGGAGGATCGTGAAGACTTTTTTGAAGAAGGTGGCCCTGAGATAGATCGCTTGTCTCTGCTCAACCAAACCCTATGCCAACATGAGACCCATCATGTTGAACGACATCGAGAGATGGAGCAACGCCACAAGGAGATGGAAACCCGCCAAGATCAGCGTCATTCCGAGATGATGGCCAAGATGGATCTACTCATAGAGCACATGGGCGCCCTCATTCCCGCCATTGCCCTCCCCTCGGATCGACCCAAGGAGTATGTCCCTCCCCGCGAGGCTAACCGCCCTCCCCCCTTGGAGACCGAGCGCAGCCCACAAGGTCTTGGTGGTACCCATGGCATCCCCCATAGCACTTATGAGACAGGTGAGCCCTCCACTCGACATGATGAGCCCCTCCTTCCCTCCCCTGTTACGAATCCTTCCAGCCCATCATTTGCACCCCAACTCCCTCGTAACGGAAGCTACTTGCACACTCAAGGGAATGGCTCCAATGCAAACCTTGGGCAGCATGGAATGCACGAGGTGCATGGGCAGGATGCATATGGCAATGGGCAGCATGCACATGGCAATGGGCAGCATGCATATGGCAATGGGCATCATGCATATGGCAATGGGCAGCATATATATGGTAATGGGCAGCATGGACATTTTGGACAGCAAGGTCCTAATGGGCAATTTGGTCCTCATGTAATGCACGGGCAGCTTCGCCCCCATGGAAATTTTGGACAGCAAGGCATGTATGGGCAGCACGTAACACATGGCATTCATGGGTAGCCAGGCCCAAATGAGCTGCGTGACAAGATCGTGTTTACAAATTCAATGGGCAATCCTCATCCCCAGCTGAACTAGAGGAACGGACCTCTAAATTGGAAGCCTATTTTCTCATCTACCCCCATACCGATGAAGCAAAGATCATTTTTGCCTCCCTTCACTTAGAAGGTTTTGCCCACACATGGTGGAGATTTGTTCAACGAGAAAACCAGCAGTTTCGTGATTGGGAAGAGTTCAAGATGCACATGATCCAAGTTTTTGTCTCCCCGGTGGAAAAAGAACGCTTCGCTAGGCAATGGTATCAGTTTGATCAGCGAAATCTCACCGTGAGGGAGTATATCAACTAGTTTATGACCCTATCCATGTATGTTGAGGCAGTTAGTGATGAGGCCAAATTGCATAAATACATTTATGGGCTGGATGCGCATCTCTCAGCTGATGTAATGGCTCAAAAGCCAGCCACCCTGTTTGCAGCCATAGAATTGGCCGAACGCTATGGTCGAAAGTACCGCCACAATGAGAGCACGCAGCCCATTGCCAGACAGCAAAGATACCCTATTAGACAACCCCTATATGCTAATAATTATCGCAGCAATAATGTAGGGAATGGCAGTCCCAAAATTCCTACTTACCCCACTTTTAATGCTCAAAGGAAATATGGCAGTTTTGGGACAGCACCACCCTCCAAAAGTGATCCAAAGTATGCTGAAAATAAGGCCAGGAATGGCTTCGATCCCAACGGTCAGAAACTCATTCCTCCTGAACTTGTCAAGGATAGAAAAGCCAAAGGCTTGTGTTTTAAATGCGGGGATAAGTACACGACTGATCATGCATCCAAATGCCCCTTTAAGAACGCCACTGTCAAGTTTAATAGCATGTATGTGCTGGAAGATAGTGACAAGCTGGAAGAGGACATGCATGATAGCTCTCAAATAATGACACTCGCTGAAAATAATGAATATGAGGAGGATATTGATCCCGATCAGTTTTATGACTCACTGGACCGGTTCCCTTTTGACCTCGGTGGTGGCTGCCCCGTTGATGACATGCTTGGGAATGACCTTTGGCACCCCTCATTCACCGCTATATCAGCCTGCTCAATCTCCATGGATACATGGACCGGCTCTAGGAGTCCAAACACCTTACGGGTGCATGGTAACATTGATGGCAAGAGTGTATACATCCTCATAGATAGTGGCAGCACACAGAGCTTTGTAAATAAATCAACTCTTAGCCGTTTGACATGTGTTCCCACTGAATTACAGCAACCCCTTCGAGTTCAAGTGGCCAATGGAAATGAGGAAGTGAGCTCCCATGTATGCACACAAGTGTCTCTCATGCTGGCTGAAAATTACACAACAAAGGTGGACTTGATTACCCTTGATATGGGCCCCATGGATGTTGTATTGGGATGTGATTGGCTTCAGCAATTGGGAAAAATCTCTATGGACTTCTCTCAGCTGCATGGGCAGCTTGTACACTTGGAGGGAATCAAAGAAAATGCAGATTTTCAGCTTATAACAGCAAGACAACTCAAAAAGGAATTCAAGAAGCGCTCCCAAATCTTTGTCTTGCATTTGCATAAGGATAATGATGACCAACATACCTTGCGGAAGCAAAATGCAGCATTAAAAGCACTTTTGGCTGAGTATGAGGACCTATTTCAGCCTCCCACTACCCTTCCCCCTAAAAGATTGGTGGATCACCCGATTGACTTGGAGCCCCATGCCAAGCCCATCAATAAAGCCCCATATAGACTCTCTAAATGTGAGAGAGAGGAAGTAGCAAAGCAAGTCAAGGAGCTCACTGAGATGGGATTCATAGAGCCTATCTCTTCCCCTTATGCCTCCCCAGTCCTATTGGTTAAGAAAAAGGACGGATCTTTCCGGTTGTGCATTGACTACCGTGATCTCAATAAGATCACCGTCATAAATAGATACCCCATCCCTCGAATTGATGACTTGCTTGATGAACTCAAGGGTGCACGCTACTTCACTAAGATTGATTTGCGATCCGGTTACCACCAAATCAGAATGCGGGCGGGTGATGAAGTCAAAACAACCTTTCGGACTGACCGTGGCTTGTACCATTTCCTTGTCATGCCATTTGGGCTCACAAATGCCCTTGCCACATTTCAAAGCTTAATGAACAAGATATTGCAGCCATGGCTTTTCCAGTTTGTGTTGGTATTCTTTGATGATATACTCATTTACAGCAAGTCAATGCATGAGCACTTGAAGCATGTCAGGCAAATTTTTGATGTACTGAGAGAGAACCACCTCTTTGCCAAAGAAAGCAAGTGTGCCTTTATGCAAACGGAGGTTGAGTACTTAGGACACATCGTTAGTGAAAAAGGTATCTAAGCTGATCCTAAAAAAGTGCAATGTGTCCGGGAGTGGCCCACCCCCACTACCACTACCTCCTTGCGTGGTTTTCTTGGTCTCTCCTCCTTTTATAGGAGATTTATTCGCCATTATGCCACAATTGCAGCCCCATTAACAGACCAGCTGAAAAAAGAGGCTTTCCTATGGGATGAATTGGCTGCCCACAATTTTCAGTAGTTGAAAGACTTGCTCACTTCAGCCCCCATCCTCATATGCCCTGATTTTTCAAAGGATTTTACCATTCAGTGTGATGCTAGTGGACGGGGTATTGGTGTAGTTTTGCTATAGGAACATGGGGTAATAGCATTTGAGAGCCGAAAATTGGATGATAAAGAGAGAGAGTTGCATGTCTATGATCAGGTGATGTTGGCAGTAATTCATGCTATCAAAAAGTGGCATCACTACTTGTATGGCAACAGATTTAAGGTAAAAAATGACCATCGTGTGCTCAAATATTTCTTGACTCAGCCCAACCTCACTCCCAAACAATGTAGATGGGTGGCAACACTACAAAACTATGACTTTGAGATTACCCACACCCGTGGAAAGGACAATGTAGTGGTCGATGCACTCTCTCACATGTGGGCATGCAAGGTCTCATCCATCATTGAACTCCACCATGATTGGATTGAAGAGCTCCAAGAGGCATACTTGCTTGATGCTGAATTCAGCCCCCTTTTTCAGAAATTACAGCAAGGTGTCTTGGATGAGAATTCCCAATATTAGCTCCATAATGGCCTCATTTGGATCCATGGCCGTATTGTGATTCCCCATGCCTCTCCCTTCACCCAAAGGATCCTTGAAGAGATGCATTCTTCCCTGATTGCTGGCCACTTAGGGGTCTTCAAAACATATGATCGAGTTTCAAAAAGCTTCCATTGGAAAGGCCTATGGCGGGATGTAAAAGACTTTGTGTCTAGATGTGTGCCTTGCCAACAAAATAAAGATAGCTCTCTTAAACCGGGTGGTTTGTTGCAGCCTTTACCTATTCCCGAAGGAAAATGGACCCACATTACCATGGATTTCATCACTGGTTTACCTACAACCAAGAAGGGTTGGGATAGCATTTACGTGGTAGTTGACCGACTCACTAAAGTAGCCCATCTCATCCCTACAAAATCCCAGTTTACAACATCCCAAGTTGCCACTCAGTTTATGGAGCATGTTTTTAAGTTGCATGGCTTGCCCCAAGTCATAGTACATGACCGGAACACCAAATTTATGAGTTAGTTTTGGCATACCATTTTCAACTCCATGGGGACCAAATTGGCTCCGTCTACAGCCTATCATCCCCAAACGGATGGGCAGACTGAAAGAGTTAATAAGTGGCTTGAAACTTATTTGCGACATTTTTGTCATGATGTGTAGAATTCTTGGGAAGTATGGCTGCACTTGGCTGAATTTTCTTACAACAACTCCACTCATTCAAGCATTGGAGTCTCTCCCTTCAAAGCATTGTATGGTTATCGGGTGCCCCTTCCTACCATGATCTTCAATGAAATGCTCAACCCCTTGGGAAAAGAAGAGCTGGACTGCATGCAAGCTCTACTTCAACAATGCAAGTAAACCTCAAAAGGGCTCAAGAGCACATGAAGCTCCATGCTGATGCAAAAAGAAGACCCCTTGACTTTCAAGAGGGTGAAATGGTACTCCTCAAGGTCCCCAAATCCCGTTATGCCACACTAAAGGACAGCTCTTGCAACAAGTTGGCACACCATTACTATGGGCCCTACAAGATCATTAAGAAGGTCGGGGACTTGGCTTACCGCCTTCAACTCCCTTCCACCACTAAGATCCATGATGTCTTACACGTGAGCCAATTGAAACCTTTCATTAGCACTCCTAAAGATCATGTAGAGGAGCTCCCACCCATAGATGAGGACCGCCTTATTCAGTACATTCCGAAAGCGGTCATTGGGCAACGTGAAAAGCAACTCTGCACCTGTTCCATACATGAATACTTGATCAAATGGCAAGGCCTACCAATAGAGGAAGACTCTTGGAGCCTAGCATCTATATTGGATGAATTTCCACACCTCAAGGAGGCTGTGTTGGCTAGCACCTCACCATGACCCCTATTTTGGGCTGCAGTCTGCATCTGGACAGCCACCTGTTTTGTACCAGATTTGGTCCTGGTCCACTCTTAGCCCCATCCTCCATACATGGCCAGAAAGTATACCTCGAGGGCTCTGTTGTGACACCTTAATTGCCCCGATGGGAGTTCCTTAGTGTAAGTTATCTCTGTTTTTCTCCAGCCATACCATCTGGGACTGCACACTAGAAATTCCTGGACAGCCCTTTATTTTGTACCAGTTTTGATTCTGACCTGATTGTAGCCCCACCCCAACCACATGAGCTAAAAGTACATCTCATGGGCTCCGTAACGACACCTCAATTGTCCCATTCGGAGTTGCCCACACAAAGTTATGGCTGAATTCCTACATCACACTCTTACAGTCCATGACTACATCCCTTGTTTTTTAGAACAAAAACTTTATGAGATGGGATGGTTTGTAATGAACGGGGATCACGGGAATATAGCATGGGAACATGCCAGTCACACTGATGGTATATAAGGTGTAAGAGGGTATTTTGAGGCATGACAGAAATTATCAAGATACTCTCTTTTCACCTTCTCAAGCTTCCATGGCTTCCTCTTCTTCTTCCTCTCTCCCTCTTTCTCTCTCTTCTTCTTGCCTTTCTCTCTCCTCTCCCTCTTCTTCTGTAGTCCTTCTCTCTCTCTTTCCCCTTATTTAGGACAGTTAGGCCTCCTTCATTACACTAAGGTTTGGATTAGTCTTAACAAATTGGCTCCTTTACTTCACAAGATGGTGTTTAACAATGAAGATAAGCAAGAATTCATCGATGTTGTACATAACTTCTACGAAAATATGGTGGAAGCGTGGGGTAAAAGCTCTATCATGCATTACATGGTGTATACTAAGTCAATATTTTAAAATTGTATGAATTTTATAAAATATTGATCATAGTTTTACTGATGTGTGATATGTGTCTTTGTAGCATATCCTTGAGGCACATGGGCCATACTTTGTAGAAAAGGGAAGTATCCGAGTTTGGTCCACACACAAGGGATGGAAAACTCACATTACCAAAGCAAAAAAGATCATGATGGAGGGGTCAATGGTAGCAATCCAATGATCCAATTGCTATCTTGGTAGAATAGGATTATAGTAGTAGATGAAGCTAAACTCTCGTAAAAGAGACAAAAAAAAAGTATTGATGAATCAACTGCAAACATGATGTAATCACACCATGTCACTAAAAGAGTGCATTATGAAGCCTCAAGTGCCAAAGAACACCATGCCAAATGGTTAGAAATAAGTCTTTGAGAAGGCATAAAATGGGTTCAAAAATAGCTAAGATAATAAGATAAATAATATGTTCAATGTGAATGCAATTCATTGTTTAAGAGAGAAAGAAAGAGTGTGCATCTATGTGAATGAGGCTTATAGTTTAGGGTTATATAAAAGATGGTTTCACTTTCTATCTTATTCATTGAGTTCTCACATCTCTTGTGCAGGAAAGATGGCTAGGCCTAAGGTAGTTGCAAATAAGCTTTTGCTCATAGCCGCATATCGTATTCAAACCCTTGGAGCATCTACTAGCTCAGATACATCCCCTTATCAACCTAACTAGCTTCCTCAAGCTGCTCTCACAAGGGTTCTCCTCAACATCCCTACAAGAAACAGAAGTGGAAGCCAGGTACAATGGCCCTAAGAAAAATTAGGAGGTATCAATGCTCTTTTGATGTCATGGAGCTTCTCGAGACTTATTCATGAGATTATGTAAGACCTCTACTACACAGAAAGCAGGAGGTGGTTTTTGGCATAAGGTCAGGATAGACTTGATCGCTTCACAAAAGAATGTCTTCATGCTTTGCAGTGTGCTATAGAGGCCTTTTTGGTGGACTTGATGACTGATGCTCAGCATTGTGCAATACATGTAAACTACATCACTGTAACTCCCAAGGACTTTAAACTTGTAAGAAATCTTCAAGGAGTGAAGGATACATTTGTTCAAATGGAATGAACAAAGTTTGTAATGTTAACTTTTTTGGCATAGTTTTCTCCTCCTACATTGGACATATGACTATGTCCCAATGCAAAACTGTTGTATGCACCCTTAAAATATGAATTAAACTTTTACTCTTGTCCTTCACTCTTAACTTTGACTATGCACCTTCGCTGTATTTTTAGCTCTTACTTATAATTTTTGCTAGTATTGTCAATTTAAATAGGAAAAACATGCAAAAATTTACCATTTCTTATTGTAGACTTTACTCTTGATGGCTCTATATAGTCTATATGGTGCGAAGTTTCTAAGGGCCAGTAGTGTCGATATTGATTTCTTAATTATCAATCCATCCATAATTTTGGTGTGGGATAATTTTTTAAAATACCAAATTGTTTCAAAATGCGACAAAACTTCACACACGCACTTGTTAGGCGGCCAAGAGCCCTTATATATATATATATATATATGTATATATACAGACACCTGCTCCAAAATCTGGCATTGTCTGGAGCCACTTTCTTGACATAAAAGCTACTCTAGATGCCAAACTTTAGACCAGGGGTCTACAAGAATTTTTTTTTTGGGCTCTTGGATACCTAACATGTGAAGTTTTGTCACATTCTTATAAAAGGTTATGGAGTTACGATCACACGATGGATAGTACGTATGAAGCTGCATCAACCCAGTTTTGGGATTTAAATGGGTTAAAAATTCATTCTTCTTCTCATTTTCAAATCTTTCTTTCTTTGCTTCCTCCATTCTCACACCCCTAACTTGTGTCTCTCCTCCATCTTGCCATCCTCAAGCTTGCATAGCACGCACCAAGCAAGCATGTCACCATTTCGACTAGGGGAAGGTCTCACGCCATGGCCCACCACCTAGAGTACAAGGTGGAGCCTCCTTGGTGTAGTTGTAGCAGGTGCTTCCCATAGAGCACAATGACCACCACAAAAAAATAGGAGATGAAAATTGAACATTATCATTCTTCGGGAGATAAGAAGAATCCAATGTGGCTATGAGCTTCTCATCCCAAAAATTATGCAAGACTTGGAGCTAAAAGGGCTGGGAAGATATGGAAGACTTGGAATTGAAAGGGCTAGGAAGATTTTGGATGCGAGATGCGATGGCCGACTAGCAAGAAAGTGGACTACTATAGATATGGAGGCCCTACAAATGGCTGCAGAGGGGTTTCTCATCAACTTGTTTGATGATACACAACTAGCAGTCATCCATGCAAAGCGTGTCACAATCACAGATATAGACATGCACTTTATCATTCACCTTCGACATGGCAAGGTGGAGCCCCGAGAGGAACACCAAGGAAAAGGGAATTCTCTTGCAAGAAAATCTATCTTGTAACATCAACAAGCTTGTTTATCATGTTTCATATGATCACAATGAAGAAAAGAACACCAGGCACAACAAATCTTCATGCAGCATCATGTAGATCTCCCACGGATTTAATAGAATCAGCCATATTCTTCAACATCTTCACAAAATCCATCAATAGAACAAAGAAAGCAAAGGAATACACCATCTTTGAATGGAAATACATCACATAGTATTCATCTTCAATATCTTCATAGTCTTCTCTCTCAATCTCTCATATACAATCACTCTGTTTGAGTAGAATTGGCTATCTCTGACTCTCTCTCTCACACTCCATCAATAATATATCATATCCTCACTACAATCTCTCAAAAATTACTCTCAATAATCACTCTTAGGTCGTGGATACCCCTCCCAAGAGGTATGTCTGATATGAAGGGTCACCAGAGCCACTACAGTGTCTCTTCACAGCTCACTACTGTCACTTCACTCTAGTCTTCTCTTGAGTCTTCAGCAGCTACTTCTTCCACTTCTTTCAGCTCTTTTGCACTTGTATTCACCTCTTTCCAAGGCTAGAAAACTTTCCCAAAGTCACACATACATTCCACAGAACACTTACAGAAGCATACAGAACAGTCTACAGAACAGTACCAGAACAGCTACAGTACAGAACAGAACAGAAGCAGAACAGTCTACAGAAGACCTACAGAAGGTTACAGAAGGTTATCAAAACCTCATAACTCACTCTCAAACCATTTCAAACTCTCACAAACCATTCAATAAACTTTTACAATATCTCATTCTTCATCAATCAATACTCCTTCCCTCCTTACAGAAGACAATCAGAACAAAACAGACCAAAACATAACAAAACAGAAGGTATACAGAACCATTCAGAACCTATCAGAACATCACAGAACCATCAACAAACATCATGAACTTCCAAAACACAATCAATATCATCTAAAACACTCTCAAACCACTTCCAAATCAATCAATCATCCCATAAAATCAACCATTCAGCTCTCCAAAACAACAAAAATCAGCCAAAAAACAAGTCATTTCAACACTCAACACAAGGGGACTCCTCCAAAGGCTATGAGATTAATGATGCAAGGTTTTTGTAATGAGTGTTATACCACCATAGCATCTTGGAAGGCCAAAAAATTTTGTATACTCTATTACATTGGAAATATGTATATATATATATATATATGATATCTTATGCGATGTGTATTGAATTAAATTAATTGAGTAAAGTTGTTTTGTTTTGTTTCTTGAAACACGCGACTCTTAATTTTTGTTTAACATATGCATGCATTGAAAATAGTAATATGTATAGATATGAGTTACGTTATCACTTATGCACAATCTCAAGTGCAGTACTATGCGTTGACATAATTAAATTGGATTACGTTAACGTATGCAAATACGTTATTCATGTACCAAACATTTATTCAATAAATATTTATTTATAGAAAAAAATCAAAATATCGTATATTCATCAAGAAAAATACATGCAATGGCTAATAGTGATGGCAGATACAAAAAATCGATAGCCAATAAGAACTCTCATTCGTCCCTTGGATTTTTCATCGGTAGAGAGGAGGGGCTAGCTTCCAATGAAAATAGAAGTTCCTTCTTTGCTTCAAAAATGACATGCTTCCTCTTCAACTCTTTCTCTAAGAGAAGCAAATTTGACACTTTATCAAATTTGCTTCTCCTGGAGCAAGCACATACATTGCTCCACCACACGTTTGATCAAATAAGTGAAGAAGCTTTGATTGCTTAACTAGCCCTACCTTCTCCAAGATAAATATCACAAGTATCGCTTGAAAATGTCTAAACTTTGTCAAATCTTAAATTTTCATGATTGTTTCTTGCCCTTATGGTGAGCACTTCTTATGGAAGACCACTAAGTCTACAATAAGGTTGTCAAAGTACTCCTTTAGAGCTAAATCCTTCCGTCAATCTGCATATCGAGCTTCTCCTTCCCTCGATGTAAACTCATCTATATACAATATGTCCTTAAATGACAAAATTAAATCAAACAATATAATTAGCAACTAACCTAGAGTTATCCAAAAGCAAGAAACTTGATCGTAGGGTGCATGGGTCCCCCGAAGTCCACTAGTGAAATCTTGGCAGAAAAGGATACATGTAGCCGCTCCATCTGAAGTTTGGCATTTTGGGGCCACGTTTCTACCAGAAAAGTGGCCCCAGACACTAGACTTTGGACAACTGCTAGGAAAGTGACCCCAGACGCCAGACTTTAGATAGGGACAGCTCCATACATCATTTTTTACCAAGATTTCATCGGTGGACTCTGGGGGATCTGATGCACCCTACGGTCAAATTTTGTTGCATAAAAATATATGGTAGTTAAAAATATCACCTTCTCTAGATCATCTTGTATCTTCATTTGCTCATGTATCAATGAGGTATCTCTTTGGGAAAAGGAATCTACAAACTCCTTCGTAGGAAGCTGGGGCCTTGGTATGAGCAGATCATGATGTAGTGCTTCAAATTTAGCATTTGGCACAAGATAATATTCTTTAATTGAGGTAATCTACTCATGTGCTACTATGATGGTGCTCACTGTATCTAAGCTTGTGCCATCATATCTTCCAATCTCTGCCATCGTCAAATGCACATCCATGTAATCATAATCGATCAGGTCTTCCATTGAATCCATGACTAGGATGCAAAATAATTCTTCTTCCTTCATTTCCAAGTATTGCAGCACATCCGAAAAAAGAAAGTATTGCATGCCATCTACTTTAATGGACGTTAAGGAGGTGAGGTTAACTTTTTTGACTTGTGGTTGTTTTGAAGAAGATGGCACCATGATAGCCAACCCTTACTCTGCCACCACCCAATGTTCCTCTTCAACATTTATAAGCTCTCCAATCGGATCTTCTCCCATGTACATGATAGCAACAACTTGTGAAGTTATATCTTTATCGCTCTCCTCCTCCAGGGGTACATCCAATGCAAGGAGTCTAAATTGTCAATGCGCAATCAGATTCCATGAGATCCAAAGGTATTGTACCTAGTGCACTACCCATGGGAATAGTGCATACTATATGCGAATGATCCACGTGGGCCAAACACCTATTCACCACTTTTTGGTGATTCTTCCCTGCTTGAAATACGATGAACTGTTCCAAAGGCACCCAAGTCATGCCCAATCCCTCGATTGAGTATCTGCACAAAGTCTTCCAAAAGTTGAAGGGGGGGATCCATCGTGATGAGAGCATGCTTTCAAGGTTGAAGTTATTAGAGAAAACTTGAAATATCTCTTTACCTTGGTTACCAAAGACAGTCTCGTGGATCCACTCATCAAAGTGTACACGAGTATCCATTGTAGCAGGTAGGAGGGATGTGGTGGATGTAAATACATGAAGAGAGAAAGTGTGAAATGAAATAATGGAACAAGAACTAAACTAGTTCTACCTTTAAAACCTTAAGTTTTAAACTATTAAGGGTTGTTCACATACGATATTTAGTTATGTCTATGTAATATCTTTGTAAAGTTCACATTCATATATAAATGTGTCGATGTGAAAAGTGTATATCAAGTGTATGATTTTTAATAAATCCCATAATTTTTAAATATTGCACATTTGTAAGCGAAAATTTTCCATTGGCAAAAAAAATCCAAAAATTTACAAGTGTTGAATATTACAACTTGTATTGTTGGGATTTTTGGGAAGACTCTAGAATTTTTAAAATATGTGGAGCCACCCACTTTTCACTGGTAACAATAACCTTAGCTCGGCTTTGAATTTTCCTATCATCTAGTTTAAAATAGAAGCTAGCAAGTGGATTCTGCATTAACATTGTGATTTCTTGGCACATTATACTCAAGGGCCAATCATTCTCCATTTGCAACACTTGGGGCTCATGGCCCTCACAAATGCTAGTAACATCCATAGCTGCCCTTTCACGTGTGTCTTGATCAAGGCACAACAACTCACTCTTGAGCATCCTCCATCTATGATACTTAAAAACTAGGCATAAAGTTCGTCATGTGACAAAGTACATGTAATTGGAAAGGAAAGTTAGCTGATCCATCCCAAAGTAAGATAATAGTCAACTAAGAGATAAAAATTATACTTGAAAGCCATGTCCTTTGTTGTGACTTAACACTCCATTGTGTTAGGACTATGAGTCATTTTCGATGTCCAAGTTTTTCCTAGAATCCTTGTTATATAATCCTCCAATGTTGTTTTTATGATGTACATGCTTTTGGTATATCTCAAACCCTTATATTCATCGAACATATATGCAAAATTGCACTTAGTATGAACCAACTTAGATGTACATCCTTTGATCCAATGCTTGGCTTCATAGAGTTCAATACGTTTGTTGAAATTTTTATGCTACATATATGCAAAATGTCACTACTACACAATATCCATTCTATGCTATTGAGATTCGATATATGCATAGACTCAAGGGTTTTATATTCTCAACCCCCCTTGGGCAATTTGTTGTATAGAAAAAAACAAGCTCCTCTGCGAGCTGCTTAGTTGTATGCCCCTCAAAGAGCAATCTACCAGTTTCAAGGTGGTAACACTTAAAATAACTTGTGAAACGCTTGACATTTTTCCACTCATAGCAATTCGAAGGGTATACTTCTGTAAATACAAAACAAGTAGTTACATAGATATCATGAAATTTCTCAGTCTCAATGAGTTGCAAATACTTATTGTTTTCAATGTTTCATTGAAAGGGCACAATGGGTGCAATATGTATTTGTTTTTGCATGAATAAATGTTGTACCAACACCTCTATTATAAGGTGAGAACCAACATTCCTTTGTCTAAGAGCTAAAATTTTACCCTTCCAATACTTTGATACATCTCCAATTGCAGATGCTTTCACCTTGAAAACTCTCTTCATACTAGGATGCATATGTATCCAAGACGAGCAATGATACATATCAATGATCCAATTCCCTTCTTCATCTTTTCTATTATGTACTTCTATCGAGAGAATGCTTATTCTTCTCTCAAGAA
Organism: Lygodium microphyllum; assembly: GCF_053477565.2. Lineage (NCBI taxonomy): Eukaryota > Viridiplantae > Streptophyta > Polypodiopsida > Schizaeales > Lygodiaceae > Lygodium > Lygodium microphyllum. Next base: position 25,772,941 of record NC_141157.1, read on the forward strand.
TTATAACCTAGCCATTAGATGTAAATAAATATGTATTAACCCCTAATCAATAAGTATTTTAAGTCTATCTAGTAATCACCAATATGCCATACAAATCAACATGGTATTAAGAGATGTTTACACTTTTGTAAACACACACAAAGATTGATATCAAAACACATGTGGATATATACATCGACACAATGTATAGATTCAATTTCAAGGCATCACTTTAATCATATCATTTACATGAAATATAATAGAAAGAATAGCACAAGAAGACTCATAAAATTTTGCCAAAATAAATTTCATTATAATGAATAAGAGTCTGATTTGACTCAATATATTATATAAAACGTAGATATTACAGAGTAGTTGTTACAAGGATAGCAACCACATGGCATGCAAATCTTAATAGGCACATTGGATTGATACCAATTATATTCTATGGCTCAACACATTGTGCGTTATATGGATGATATGATACAAGAGTTTCATGGATCATTGCCAATTGACATGGAGATCTAAATGAATACACATGACCAATAAAGAAAAGTATTTTTGAACCATCAACTTCCAGTAAATCCATATTATCCAGCACAAAGGAATCACTCACCACAACAAAATAGTTGATTGAGAATGATGTGCTTCACCTAAACCTTGTACAATACCTGCATGTACCAAAAAAATACCTGCACAAATCCCTTTTAACAAAAATACCTACATGAATTCATTTTAATAAATAATATCTAGATAATTGCATGAATAGAAGTAACAAAAAATAGGGCCAATTTACCTACAAGTTGATCTGTTGAAGATAATATTAAATCATTGCTTATCAAAACCCATTGCAAATGATGGACAAAAGAAAATCTCAATCCCATCAAATATAAAGTCACTAATCAAATGAATAAATTTTGCGACTCTCACACCTCAAACTACCACCACTACCTCCATCACACAGGAGCCAACATCTGCCATGGACACCACTCAGCTCATGTCCATGATGTAGTTCCTGGCCACAAAAGTACAATAAATGGTGCCAAGGGCACGTGCCAAAAGGTTGCCTCTTGTGGCAAACGTCGAGTCCAGGCAAGACCTAAGGCGACAAAATCTTGAAGCATCCACCACAGCGCTACAAATGATGCCCCTGGTTGCGGACTATGACACCTATGTGTCTGAACTCCTATCCCAACTAGAGAGGGCCAAGGAAGAGAAGAAGGCCACTATTGTGGATCTAGAGGCCAAAAGAGAGGTGACTGTGGCCCTACGACTAGAGATGACATGGTAAGCCTCTGAGCATCAAAAAGAAATTCAGAGCTTGAAGAAAGAGCAATTTAGTGTCCAAGAAAAGAAGGCTCAAGAGAATGAAAATTGCCTAAGGCAAAGACTAGAGAATGAAGCCCAAGACTTGGTAGCGGAGCAACACGACCAAAGTGGCTCATCCAACAATATGTTGAGCTCGAGCAGCAAATGGCACAGGTGGAAGCTATGCATGCAAAACAACAGGAAAGCCTGCTAGAAGGAGACTAGGCACCAAAAGAACAACCCCAAGAATAGGAGGATACCCTGGTATTCCAACTGTGGTGAGCAATGGAAGAGCAAGGAAGGTTGGAGAGAGAAATAGAAGCCATGTCAGAAATGAGGGAAAAGGCCATTGACAAAGGCACAAGAAGCCTACAAGATCTGAAGAATGTTCGGGAGGAGGTGGAAGAACTAATGGCTATGGCCATGACCGAAAGGAAGCTGCACTGGGCGGAGCTTAAAAGTTGCATGCAAACTATTGAAGATCTATTAGAATAGATCACAGAAGCCTACCAATAGTACTTTGGGACTAAGCAAGGTAGGAGGATAGCTGAGCAACTGAACCATTGGGATAAAGAGTGTAAGAAGTTGGGAATAGTTAGGATATTAATAATATGCCATGTCACACAGACATTGGTATATAAGGAGAAAAGTTGTAATTTTTCACATCTTTTGACAAATCAATACATTTACAATCTTTCTCTCCCTTCTTGCTCACAGCTTCTATGGCTTCTTCATCTTTCCTGTCTTTCTCTCTCTAAATCTAGTATTTCTCTCTCCTCGTCACTCTTATTCTCTCTCTTCCTGTAGTCTTCCTCTCTCCTCTACAGTCTTTCTCTCTCCTCTTTCTCTCTCCTTGGTTCTCTCTCTGACAAGTGGTATCAGAGCTTCAGTCTTTGATCCATTATTTTCTTCCATTTTCACTCCTATTTTCCTATTTCAAAAACCAATTTCAGACAAAAATGGTATAAGACAGTGACTAGTGGAGTGCTGCAGGACAACTACAGTTAGCAAATGACTACATTTGGAGATATCCAAGGTCAGATATGGCGGATAAGGGCTTAAATGGTTGGACGTCACCAAATTTTATGCAAAATTGAAGGTAACTAGGGTAAAGGATGGTTAACCGAGCTTAGTTTGAGAACAAACTGTGGTTACTTTGAAGAGGGGTTTCTCTTTTCCCTTTCCTGGAAATTCCTGCAGATTCCATGGAAGTTCAGCCCCAAGATCTGTTCATATCTCTCTCATCTCTGATCTTCTTGACAAAAAACCACCTGGAATAGAACCTATTCATCAGGAGCTTCAAATTGAGCACAAGATTGCTCAAGATTGGGCAGCATTCAGGCCAGAAATAGCCCCGAAAATTGCGGCGCAATTTTCGGGCTGATTCCAACCCTGTCCCTGCTCAGCTTGCTTCATCTCCAGCTCTTGACATTCTTCCTGATCCTTGGCAAGAGAAATCTTCAGCAAGAAGGGAAGATTCAGCTCCATTCATGATTCCTCAGCTCCTCTTGAACCCTAGGTGAACAGTCCATGGGCAGCCATGAAAGCTTCAGCCCAAGCTTCCATTTCTTGACAATTTCTTGAATATTCTTCATCCTTTTGGCCCGTGGAATCATTTCAGCAAGGATTCTTCAACAAATTGCAAGGATTAAGCATGGGATGGCTAAAGATTGAGGATCAAGAGCTTCTATGGAGCAAAAATTTGGGGGAAACGGGTTTAATGCTTCAATTCCAAGCATTTGAAGCTTCAAGATTGGTCTCAACCATCAGATAAGCAAGCCTTATGGATTATTTTACTAACATTGGACAACCGGGAGCCCTAACAAGCATTTGGCAAGTCATTTTCAGCCATGTCAAGGTATTTCTCTTCAATTTTTAATCTCTCTCATTAATCCAATTGCTGAGCTTAAGCCATTTGACTGAGAGATTAAATAATTGAACATTTTCATCAATTCTCAGCCAACCTTTTCTTGAATTCATCTATTCATGAATGCAATGCTTACCTAATGCATATTAGCTTCAATCAGTGAATTAAAGGCCTCAATCTGAGATTTCAGCATAACACTTGAATCTTATTGACTGAATACATTGATTGGTGCCTTTGTTTACTCTAATCCAATTGATTGATTGATTCTCTTTTGCCTAAATTGGAAAATTGTAAAAGGGTAAGTACTAGCAATCAGTGAGTCACTGAATTGCATAGGTAAAACCCTTCTCCCATCTCAAGTTTTCTTATCTCAATCAATTGCATCTCATGAAAGGCTGAATGGATATTTTTGAATTGCATATCATGCTGATTGCTTAGCACACTAGCCTCTGCCATGTTGATATTCCAACCGAGGAAAAAGGTGGATGCCGGGGGAGATAGTGGGACAAAAGAGAGGTGACCCTCCCTCACTATTGAAGATCCCGAAGGGGTGCAACCAACCAACCCGGGGGGAACTTTGTCCACCTCCCGGTGATTTTGAGCCCGTGTAGGGAGCCTGTCCTACCGTTTTATCCCTCATACAGGTACAGCGAGTGGAGGATTGAAGATTGAAGACTCTCCAACGACTCAAGTACCTACTAGACTAAAACAGGGTAAAACAGGGAATTTACAGGTCACCCACAGGGTATTTACAGGTGGATACAGGTACACCCTTCATTACTGAAGCTCAGGTGTAGGTACTACAGGGTACCCACAGGTCCTACATATCCCTTTGCAGGATTTGGTAGCCATTTGAGGTTACTCTCTTGCATTACAGGGTCAAAACATGGCACTTACAAGTCTAAACAGGGTGCAGGACTGGACAGTTCAGACTCTGAAATTCAGTTACAGAATTTTCTATCCTAAACCTGTTATAGCCTGCTATAGCTCATCTCGAAGAGGGCATTGTTAGCTTCGATTCGCACAAAAAAGTTCTGCAATCGGAGTTTTCTAGCCAAAGTTATAGCCGTTTTACTGATAGGGGGTACTGCAGGACTGCACTAGTATGGCAGGACATAAAGGCAAAAATAAGGTCCAAGAGGATTATGCACAGCAAATCAAGGATTCCATGATGGAAAGTACACTTCAAGAGAACCCTGAAGAGTTTCAACAACAAGGAGAAATTAGTATACTCAATGATACTTTGTGTGCTCATGAACTAAGGCATAGAGAGCGACATGAGGCCATGTTGTCAAGAATGGATCAGATGGTTCAATCTACTGATCAAACCAAGGCTCTTATGGAAAAGTTAGTATTATCCAATGACCAACTCTCGGCACAAATCTCTAAACTCATAAAATTACAAGCGGCATCAAAAGAAGTTAATGAGAAGGCTTGTTCAAACAGTGACCCTTCAGTCCCACTTCAGCCATCCAACCAAAATGGTCATGGAGATGGGATCATTGGAAGAAGAGGCATACCAAATAGTCAGTATGAAGTAGGAGAAGCTTCACAAAGGTATGATGACTATTTGGGCATTTTGAATGGAGTCAATACTCAAACTTTTGGACTGCTTACTCAGAATTCCAGGGGTGCCTTACCAACAGGAAGATTACAGGGTAATTCTCAACCACCTGTTGGAAGATTTCAGTCTCAATTTGGGGGTTCTGTACTTAGAAATCCTGATCAGCCAGTTTTGGGATAGCAACCCTTTCATGATAGAGAATGCAAGGACAAAATTGTTTTATCCAAATTCAATGGCCAGTCATCTTCACCATCAGAATTAGAGGAATGGACCTCTAAGATGGAGTCTTATTTTGACATATTTCCTAAAACTGATGATATGAAGATACACTTTGCCTCCTTGCACTTAGAAGGATTTGCCCACACTTGGTGGAGGTATATCAAAAAAGAGAATGTACTTATTGAGAATTGGGAAGCTTTCAAGGCACTTATGGCTGAAGTCTTTGTTTCACCTCTTGAAAAAGAGAAGTTAGAACGAAGATGGTATGGTTTGGAACAAAGGGGCCTAAGTGTAAGAGAATATACAAACCAATTCCTCAACTTGACCATGTATGTGGAAAACATCAGTGACGAGGCCAAGTTACACAAGTTTATGTATGGTTTAGAACCATCCTTGTCAGCTGATGTTATGGCACAGAATCCTACTTCTTTTTTCAAGGCTATTGAGCTTGCAGAGCGCTATGGAAGAAAGTATAGGAAAGAGTCTTCATTTCAGCCAAGTTATGGACAGCCAAGGACTGTTTTAAATGAAGGGCAAGTTGGTAACATTTATGGCAGCAATCATATGCCTAGTGGGAGCTTACGAGTACCAACTTATTCTCCATTTAATGCTTGTAGGCTTCAAAGCAATTTTAGGACAGCAAACAGTCCAAAGGTTGAATTTAAGCAAGGTGACAATAAGCCTAAGTCCACTTCAGCCAATACAAATTCCAAAAATATTCCCATGGATCTTTACAAGGAAAGAAAGGACAAAGGCTTATGCTTCAAGTGTGGAGAAAAGTATACTCCTGACCATGCTTCAAAGTGTGTATACAAAAATGCCAAGCCAAAGTTTCAGAGTATGCTAGTTCTTGAGGACTTTGAAAATGACATAGATGAAGCTAATGCAGTCATAATCAATGCTGCAAATGAAGATATCGAGGATGATGGTGGACAGTACTTTTATGATCCATCTGACTCTTTTCCTTTTAATCCAGGCGGTGATATTCCATTTGATCCTGGTGGATTTTGTAATGAGTTGCTTGCTGCCACTAATTGTTCTATCTCTAAGGATGCTTGGACGGGATCTAAGAGCCCTAATACACTTCGTATGAAGGGAAGCATATGTGGAAAGCCAGTGTTCATCTTGATAGATAGTGGCAGTACTCACAGTTTTGTCAATAAATCTATTATGTACAAGTTGAATTGTGTTCACTACAAGGATTTGAGCTAGTAGCGATGCCGATTAGCGACGGCGGATAGCGGCGTCGCTATTTGCGACGCAAATAGTGACGCCAATAGCGACACCGCAGGGAAAAAAAGCGCGGCCGAAAGCAGAGCGCTGTTTTCATTTTCTTTTCTTCGCCTTTTGAGAGCGAGAGCAAGGGAGAGAGCGAAGGCTTTGTGAGAGAAGAAGAGGAAGAGACTTGCCGCTGCCGCTGCCACCGCCATTGTTCGCGAAGGAGAGGAGGAGCCCTCGTTGCAAAGAGAAGCCGCCCACGCTCGCCATATCTCATTGGTGAGTCTCCCTCTCTCTTTCTTTTGTTTGTTGAAGGTTTAAATCATTCTCTTTTGCTTGTTTAGGAGAGGAAATGAAAGAGAAGGAGAGGGAGAGGGAGAGAGAGGGAGAGAAAGAGAGGGAGAAAGAGAGGGAGAGGGAGAGGGAGAGAAAGAGAGGGAGAGTGCATTCTCTCTCTCTCTCTCCCTTTTGCTTGTTTGATGTTTAAATTACTTTCTTTTTTGCTTGTTGAAGAGAGGAAACGAGAGAGTAAGAGAGAAAGAGAGGGAGAGGGAGAGGGAGAGGGAGAGGGAGAGGGAAAGAAAGAGAAAGAGAAAGAGAAAGAGAAATAGAGGGAGAGGGAGAGGGAGGGGAAGGAAATAAGAGAGGGAGAGAAAGAGAAAGAGAGGGAGAAGGAGAGGGAGAGTGCATTCTCTCTCTCCCTCTCCCTTTTGCTTGTTTAATGCTTGAATCACTTTATTTTTTACTTGTTTAGGAGAGGAAATGAGAGAGAAAGAGAGCGAGAGGGAGAGGAAGGGGAAGGAAATGAGAGAGGGATAGAAAGAGAAAGAGAGGGAGAGTGCATTGTATCTCTCCCTCTCCCTTTTGCTTGGAGGATGTTTAAATCACTTTATTTTTTGCTTGTTTAGGAAATGAGAGAGAAAGAGATATAGAGAGGGAGAGGGAGGGGAAGGAAATGAGAGAGGGAGAGAAAGAGAACGAGAGGGAGAGGGAGGGGAAGGAAAAGAGAGATAGAGAGGGAGAGGGAGAAAAAGAGAAAGAGAGGGAGAGGGAGAGGGAGGGGAAGGAAATGAGAGAGGGAGAGAAAGAGAACGAGAGGGAGAGGGAGAGGGAGAGGGAGGGGAAGGAAAAGAGAGATAGAGAGGGAGAGGGAGAAAAAGAGAAAGAGAGGGAGAGGGAGAGGGAGAGGGAGGGGAAGGAAATGAGAGAGGGAGAGAAAGAGAACGAGAGGGAGAGAAAGAGAACTAGAGGGAGAGGGAGAGGGTGAGAGAAAGAGAGAAAGAGAGGGAGAGGGAGGGGAAGGAAAAGAGAGATAGAGAGGGAGAGGGAGAAAAAGAGAAAGAGAAAGAGAGGGAGAGGGAGAGGGAGAGGGAGAGGGAGGGGAAGGAAATGAGAGAGGGAGAGAAAGAGAACGAGAGGGAGAGGGAGAGGGTGAGAGAAAGAGAGAAAGAGAGGGAGAGGGAGAGAAAGAGAGGGAGAGGGAGGGGAAGGAAATTTAAGATAATAGACTTATTGATAATGGTATGCAATGTGCTTTGCCATGGGCCACGTACTTCATCAAAATGAACCCAAAATTATTGTTATAGAAGAAGAAACCCTTAAATTGAGTATAGGATAATTTCTCTCAGGTCTTATGACTATGAGTAGAATTGATTGAAATAAATTTTATTACTATAGTTATAAAATTTCATAGATGGCGCGTATTAATTTTAAAATGGATTACTTATACTCAAAGCCGAGATATAACAAATAATTATCTACCGGGACAAACAAATCGTTGAGCATGATACAAGGCCGAGATATAACATCGGAAAATCTCTCGACTACTATATACAATGCAAGGTTTATGGTCAACTTGCAACTTGACGTACATCTCCTACATCGCCATAAAGCTATCCATTTAAGCCTCGTTTGCTGTAACGTAGATAAGATGGCAAACGAAGAAGGTCTTATTGTTCAAGACTGCGAGACGTATCTTAATCAGCGTGTCCCATGTCCTTGCTCTCAATGCAAGTTGGCAATTAGACGAAAACGCCGATTGTCTATAGAACACGTATGACGATTTGGCGAGTTTCAATCTGAGATCATTGATCAGGCGATTGCGGATTTTCAACAAACGGTAATTTGAAGTTAGCATTTTTCATGCATTGTACTCTCAAGCTAATTGAAAACCATACACAAAAAGATTAGGTCTTGTTGGTAAATTTTGTATCCAGGGGGGTGATGTCTCGACCCAAGGGGGAGTGCACCCTTTGCGGCCAATTAGAAGAGTTCATGGACGTGCGATGGATGGATTGCAGGAGCCAATCGACCACTCGCAAGGCCCATCTATACCGTCAATGCCAGAGGAGACAGACAACCTTCCCGACTTGCCTACAATCTTGGAGCCTGAGATGGAGGCAATGATCGATGCATTGATTCCCATGGATGTTGAGACATCTGACCCGCTCAGAGAGGAAGCATCCATACCATTATATGATGGGTGCCGAGTATCTCGGTTGAAGACATTGCTTGCACTCTTAAGTGTGCAAGCAAAATACGGTTGGAGCGATACGAGTGTGACTGAGTTATTCAGGTACCTTGCACATAGACTTCATTGTTTTTTTTTTAAAACAGTATTATTGCAAACATTTGTGTTTTTTCAAGGTGTTTTATGCTTTTTTTCAGGTTATTGAAATATCATATATTGCCACCTGCAAACACCATGCCTGAGTCTCGTGATGATGCACGACATGTTTTACGGAAGCTTGGCATGGACTACAATAACATCCATTCATGTATCAACGACTGCATATTGTTTCGAGATGAATACGAGACTATGGAGACATGTTCAAAGTGTGGTGCTCACAGTTATCGACAGGACTTGCAAGGGTAGACCATCCCTCAAAAAGTTCTCAGACACTTTCCGCTCATCCCCCGCATAAACCACATGTTTCGCACGTCTGCCATGGCAAGCTTGACAACGTGGCATGTGCAGAATAGGTCCACGGATGGAGTTCAACGAATATCAGTAGATTCGCGCGCATGGAGCCACATTGACTCTACCTTCCCAGGCTTTGCACGAGAGCCAAGGAATCTTCGGCTCGGTCTCGCCATGGATGGTGTAAACCCATTCGGTCTGCGCTCGACTTCTTACAGTGTGTGGCCTATAGTGCTTGTCAACTACAACATTCCTCCATGGATTTCTACGAAGAAAGGACATCTCATCCTTAGCTTGCTCGTCCCGGGCCGCTATAAAGTAAAAAATATGGACGTGTATCTTCGTCCATTAGTCGATGAGCTTAAGATTTTGTGGGAGGAGGGGGTCACGGTGCAAGATATGAGCAGGCAAGATGGTCGGCGGTCAGCCAACATTCGAGCCATTCTCATGTGGACGATGCATGACTTTCCGGGATTGGGAGAGTGCTCAGGTGAGCAGACCTTTGTTCTCGCTGGTAATATCTATATTTTATTTCATTCAATCAAGTATTCACTAGGTCGTGGATCGCCTTGCAGGTCTCGTTACCTCAGGTTATCATGCATGTCCATTGTGTGGGCCACAGTTAGACTCCTGAAGGTCACGAACCATGAAGAAGATGGTATATCAAGGACACACCACTTTCTTGCCGGAGGATCATGAACTTAGGGAAGGTTTTCTTGGACGACCTCCAGCACGTATGAACGTTGCAAGCTGGTACGAGCTGAAAATGGTAAACCCGGAATCACATCCAAATGGAATGCGACGGTTCTCAGTTTTCTACGAGTTGCCATATTGGATCCACTTACAGGTCAACCACTTGTTGGATCCCATGCATATTTTCAAAAATATGGGCAGCTTGCTATGGGACCACATCACAAGAAAGAGAGACACTATAGGGTCACGAATGGATTTAAAGGAGGTAGGTAAGATGGAGGCGCTTTGGCCGCGAGTGCTGAAGGGGGAGTGCAGCTTCCTCGCGCTCCCTAGGTTTTGTCTACCAAAGAAGAGCGCATTGTGAAGCAAGTAATCAAGTTTATCCGCACTCCGACAGGTATGATGCGTTCTCTCAGGTCCGCATTTTCTAAAGATGACCAAATGTCTGGGCTAAAATCCCATGATTGGCATAAGATATGTCAGGTTTGTGAACAGAATGGATTTTAATTAGCGTGGACATTTTGAAATTTGAAAAGTGACCATTATTCTCAATGCTTTCTCATTTGTGGCAGTTTGTCCTACCGATCACGATCGTGGGATGCCTAACTCCAGAAATTCGCGGGGCCATTTACAAGTTGTCCACTTTGGTGCAATGGATCTCACAGAAAGAGATTAAGACGTCGTCTATTGAATCCGCAAGGCGGGGAGCAGTTGAGACGGTCTGTCTCTTTGAGAAATACCTGCCCACTAGCATGCTCATGATACAAGTTCACCTTCTTGTGCATCTTACGGACGAAGTGGAGATTGCTGGACATGTCCATACACGATGTATGTTCTTCTTGGAGCACTTCATGAAAACCCTGAAAGGCTTTGTGCGACAACGAGCTCGTCCGGAAGGTAGCATAGCAGAAGGTTGGTTGGTGTCAGAGGCGTTAGTGCATATCTCACAATGGCTACAAACGGTGGAACCAGACAATGAAATGCTATCGACACTGAAGGACGATGATAGGCTGATTGGAGATGTGGTGGTTGGAAATGGGGTAGAAAAAAGAATGGATGCCTCAATGGAAGAGAAGGTGAATCGCTTTTGTATGTTGCACCATGCGTCCATGGAGACGTGGCTCGCCAAGTACCAGATTGTAAGGCAAGATCGAGAGGAAGCGCGAGCTGAATTCCGACGCAGTACGCGTCACCGACCGATTCGATATCCCGAAGGAATGGAGGAGATGCCGCGGTTTATGTCAACACGATGGTTGCATGGAGCCTTGACCGCAGCATCCAGGGAAGGGACAGAGGTCTCAATGGAGGAGTGGGAGTTCTCGAGGGGATGTAGTCCAAAGATAATGAGGGGTTTAGAATGTGTCGTATCTAAATTTTCTTGCTACATCTAATTTGAGTGTTTCAATGTGCAGTACAAAATATATAGTGCAGCGTGGTCGCGCGAACGACATTTTTGGGTGGAGCGTATTGACCAAATGCGCTCCACAATGGACTGTGGTGTCATGGCAAGGTTTGAGCAAGAGAGCCGGCGACGAGCAACGGATCTGAACACGGTTGTGGATGAGATGGAGTATTTTGGAAACTTGCAAAGTATTATTACGGTGGATTACCGTAGCTTCTCCATGATACTATTCGATGTGCAGTGGTTCAAAGTGGTACTTGGAGGAGCTGGAGCAACAGTTCGACGAGGTCCATCTGGATTTCTCGAAATAGATTCCAAAAAAAAAATGGATGGATTTGCGCGACACCTTTGTGTTGTCGGCCCATTGTGAACAGGTACAAATAGTCATTTGCTTGCTAATTGTAATACGATATGGTTTATGTCACAATGGTTTGAAGTCGCTTTGTAAGTGTTTGTGAACAGGTAATCTTCTATCCAAACCCCCGACAACCTCGATGGTGGTATGTTATACCTTCAACTCCTCGAGGTGCGAGAGTATATGATCAAAGTGATGTTCCAGGCATAGATGAAGAAAATATGCAAATAGAGGGATCGATATTACAAGGGGTGGAGGCCACCGCAAGCTTGGAGCCCGCATCGGCTAACAATGATGGAAATACAGAAGTCGTAGAATTTTTTGAGAACGAGGCAGACTCGTTCTTTTGTGGTGACATGTCTATCGACCTTCCAGTGTATGCAGAGTTGTGTCAAGAGATTAACATGGGACCATAGAATACTTCATTCTTGGAGAATTGTATTACTCAATTCGTTGTTTAGATCTTCCATAAAGGTAGATAAGATACGCATTTTAAGAGGGATTTTTCAAAAATGATTTATATTAATGTGCTTTGTATAGTTTAAATTGATTATTCTAACATCATTTTTTATCTGTGCAGGTATCGACATTTTCAGAATGAGTCGAGGGATGAGCGATGAGGAGTTTCAGGACATGATGGCACGCATGTCTCCAGATCAGCTCGCGAGATTCAGAGAGATGGCAGATCAGGAGCTGTCTCGTTCTTCTTCAGGGCTCTCTGCTAGATCAGCTTCAGCTAGATCACCTTCAGCGCGATCAGATGCTTCAGCTTCGAGCAGACGATCTCGACGCTCGCGACTTGGGCCAGAGGGAGGGACTGCGACTCCAGGAGGATCAGGGGGGGTGCTGCTGTGGAGACACGGACGTGGTGTCTCCGTCTCGTTGTTCAACTGGAGCTGCGTCATCTCCAGGATTTGTCACACTTGTGGGGACGTCCACTCCAGTTACTCTAGCTTTTGCATAGCCGTCGGCAGATGGCACGCCTTTTGGTGGCACTCCTTTTGGTGGCACCCCCTTTGGTGGCACCCCTTTGAGTGGCACTCCGGGAGAGGGTACCCCCGTCGGTACACCGGATGTGCAGGGGTCTCCTAAATATGCCCAGGAGCGTGGGCGGAGATGGGAGAGGGCCCATCTTAGGCATACTCCTAGGGGTTATGGATACCTAGTGGATGGCAGGTCAGGAGCCATCATCATGAATGATGAGGGGAGGAGGGTGATGGCTCGCATGAGGGAGTTGTGCCAACAAGTTTTTCGGCACAACGTCCTGGATCATTGGAGGAACATACCGGAGGGGAGCAAGGACTACATAGTAGCATCCTTGCACGAGGAGTTCCCGGTGCCAGTCGCAGTGGATAGATTCTCTACGGGCTGGATGATGGATTGCATGCGTGCATACATGTTACATAGACGATCCGACGCACGCAAGGCAATCAAGAGTGGGGCTCCAAACCCCGAGTGCTTAGATGCAGACGACTGGCGTTGACTGAGGGAGGAGGCTACAAATTCGCCAGGACATTGGAGTCAGCAACGGGAGGCGGCGAGGGCACGAATCGAGGCCGGATCGGTACATCATCTTGGGAGTGGCGGCCACAGGACATATTTGGAGGACTTTGTAAGTTTCTCTTTTGTTTTGCTTATTTGTTTTTTTGAGATATTCTTTGTACTGACAATCATGTTTCTAACAATTAGCATTTTGTTTTCTTTCCAGCACTCCGTTACAAATCGCGATCCGCAAGGCCTTGAGACTCGATATGCAGAGAGCACTGTTTCAGGGCATTGATCGACCGATTGTATAGACGCGGCGGCCCTGTAAGTCACTCATCTTTCTTGTCCGTAGTTACCATGAGATATTTGAATGCATTATTATATGGTGGATTGATATGTTGTTTCTTTTTCTGCAGAATCCGTTTGATGCTCCTTTGCAGCGGGACGAGCTTTCGGGGGACGAGGATTTGTAGCTCGCCCTTGGATCCTTAGAGCTCACACACCTTTAGTTTTTAGTCGCCCGATCTATGTAGACATTTTCTATGTATTAGTGATATCGTTTCATGATTGTACCAATCACATTTTATGCGATATCATGTATTTATTTTATGTATCAGTTTTATGATTTCAGTATACATTATTTTTGTTTGCAAACGCTTTATATGCAGTAGTGCAGAAACTATTTTGTATGGCTCTCATACAGCACACAGTGCTATATGTGGCAGGGCAGCTTGCTGCCCTGCCACAAAATTTTTTTTTTCTCTGTTACCGTCGCTATTTGCGTCGCAAATTTACTGCACGCGTCGCTATTGGCGTCGCAAATTCTCTGTAACCGTCGCTATATGCGTTGCTATATGCGTCGCAAATGCGACACATATAGCGACGCATATAGCGACGGATATAGCGATGATTCTATGGCGTCGTCAATAACGACGCTTTTTGCGACGACGGGGGCAAATTTTGTTGTTTGTATTTTCGTCGCTTTAAACGTCGCTATAAGGTCTATATCTTGTAGTGGTTCCCACCGACTTACAGCAGCCCATTCGAGTACAAGTGGCTAATGGTGAAGAGGAAACCAGCACACAGATTTGCCCACAGGTTTCTTTGCAGATGGCTGAAAATTTTGAAGTCAAAGTAAACCTGATCACTTTGGAAATGGGGCCCATAGATATTGTACTTGGTTGTGATTGGTTGATGACCTTAGGCAGGATTACTATGGATTTCTCACAGTTATATATGGAGTTTTTCTCTAATGGACAGCTCACCCGTTTACAGGGAATCCCTAGTAGATCTGATTTTCAGCTTATCACCATTTAACAACTCAAGAAAGAGTACAAGAAGTGCTCACAGATATTTGTATTGCATTTGAACAAAGAAACACAGGATCAGCCCAATAATTCAGCAAACCATCCAGCCTTGATAGCTCTTCTTGAGGAGTATAGAGATTTATTGAGAGGAAGTAGCCAAGCAAATCAAAGAGCTTCTTGAACCAAGTTCTTCACCTTATGCATCCCCAGTCCTGTTAGTCAAAAAGAAAGATGGATCTTTCAGAATGTGCATTGACTACAAGGATCTCAATAAGATAACAGTGAAGAACAGGTATCCTATACCCAGGATAGATGATTTGCTTGATGAGCTTAAGGGGGCTCGATTCTTCACGAAGATTGATTTGAGATCAGGGTATCATCAGATTCGCATGAGAGAGGGTGATGAAGTCAAGACTGCTTTTAGGACTGATCATGGGCTCTACCATTTCTTGGTGATGCCATTCGGCCTTACAAATGCTCCAGCTACCTTTCAAAGCCTGATGAATAAGATTCTGCAATCTTTCCTCTTTCAGTTTGTCCTGGTGTTCTTTGACGACATTTTGATCTATAGCAAGACTTTATAGGATCATTTGTCACATATGAGGAAGGTTTTTGATGTGTTGAGATATCATAGGCTTTTTGCTAAGGAAAAGAAGTGTTCTTTCATGCAGACTGAAGTGGAATAATTTGAACATATAGTCAGTGAAAAAGGAATACAGGCTGATCCCAAGAAGATGCAATGCATAAAAGATTGGCCAACGCCTACTACTACTACCTCTCTTAGAGGATTTCTTGGTCTATCTTCATTCTATCGCAGATTTATAAAGCATTATGCGGCAATTGCAGCCCCTTTAACTGATAGGTTGAAGAAAGAGGCTTTCTTTTGGGATGCTCTTGCAGATAGCAGCTTCAACCGGTTAAAGGAATTACTTACTTCTTCTCCTATTCTTGTATGCCCGGATTTCTCTAAAGAGTTTACTATACAGTGTGATGCTAGTGGCCGTGGCATTGGGGCTGTTTTGCTTCAGGAGCATGGAGTAATTGCATTTGAAAGCCGTAAGCTTACAGATAAGGAGATGGCCATGAATGTTTATGATCAGGAAATGTTGGCTATCCTGCATGCAATCAAGAAATGGCACCATTACTTATATGGCAGCCGATTCAGAGTACATAGTGATCATCGGGTACTCAAGTATTTCCTTACTCAGTGAAATCTCACTCCAAAGCAACGACAATGGGTAGCAACATTACAAAATTATGACTTTGACATCACTCATACAAGGGGCAAAGATAACATAGTGGCTGATTCTCTTTCTCATATGTGGGCCTGCAAAGTGTCAGCCATGACAGAACTACATAGTGATTGGATTGAAGAGCTACAAGAGGCATATCTCTTAGATGAGGAATTCGGCCAAATCTTTCAGAAATTACAGCAAGGTCTTATGGAAGAAAACTCGCATTACCAGCTTAAAAATGGTCTTATTTGGTGGAAGGGCAAGATTGTTATTCCCTCTACTTCTTCTTTCAAGCGGAAAATTATGGAGGAGTTACATTCTTCCCCTTTAGCTGGACATTTGGGAGTTTTTAAGACTTATGACAGGATCAGCAAGAGCTTTTATTGGAAAGGAGTGTGGAAAGATGTCAAGGACTTCGTTATGAAGTGTATGCCTTGTCAGCAAAATAAGGATAGCACCCATAAGCCAGGAGGTTTGTTGCAGCCATTGCCTATTCCTACGGGTAAATGGACTCATATTACTATGGACTTTATCACTGACTTACCTACTACCAAGAAGGGGTGGAATAGTATTTATGTGATGGTTGACAGACTCACCAAAGCAGCTCATTTTATCCCAACAAAAATTCAGTTTACTGCTTCTCAAGTGGCCAACCAGTTTATGGAGCATATTTTCAGATTACATGGATTACCGCAGGTGATTGTCCATGATAGGGACTCAAAGTTTATGAGTAAATTTTGGCAAGCGGTATTTACATCTATGGGTACTAAGTTGGCTCCATCTACGGCTTATCATCCCCAAACTGATGGACAGACCGAGAGAGTTAATAAATGGTTGGAGACTTATCTTCGCCATTTTTGCTATGATGTCCAAACCTCATGAGATTCTTGGTTACACCTGGCTGAGTTTGCTTATAACAATTCCACTCATGCGAGCATAGGAGTTTCACCCTTTGAGGCTTTGTATGGTTACAAGGTGCCCTTACCCATAGTCATTTTTAATGAAAAGATCAACCCTCATGGGAAGGAAGAGTTGGAAAGAATGCAGACCCTTCTTCAGCAATGCAAGGTGAATCTAAGGAAGGCTCAAGATCAGATGAAGATGTATGCTGATGAGAAGAGGAGGCCTTTAGAGTTCCAGGAAGGAGAGTTGGTTTTGTTCAAGGTGCCCAAATCTAAGTACTCTACATTGAAAGATGGATCCAGTAATAAGCTTGCCCACAGATTTTATGGCCCTTACAAGATTCTTAAGCGGATTGGAGATTTGGTATACAGACTAGAGCTTCCCTCTTCTACAAAGATTCATAACGTCTTCCATGTTAGTCAGCTCAAGCCCTATTATGGTGATCCAGTGGATATAGTTGATGAGCTGCCACCTAATGATGAAGATGGTCTTGTTCAGTACATCCCAGAGGCTGTTATAGGTCAGCGTGAAAAGAAGCTTCGATCACGTTCTATTGTGGAATATTTTATTAAATGGAGAGGTTTACCCTCTGAAGAGGCTTCTTGGAGACCTGATTCAATATTGGATGAGTATCCATACTTGAGGGATACATTGGTGGCTGAAGCCTATTGCTTATGGAGCTAGTATTGATGCAGACTGGTTCAGGACAGCACGCTATTTTAGAACAGTTTTTATCGTACTTCATTTTCAGAATTAAGCTATCTACATGAGCTTAAAGTACTCTTCAAGAGCTTCATTTTGATATGTGGTACATCTCATTTAGACACTTCTATCAAAAGTTATGGCAGATTTGGTCCAGCAGGGACTGTTTATTCAGCAAGCTGTCTACTTTCTTCTGGAATTATTTGTTGAAGATTCTATGGCTCCATTTGCTTCTGAAGTTCTTCAAATCATGTATATAGTTGGGTCCTCTTTCCGTTCTTCAAATTCAGCCCTTGTAATGATAATTCTTCATTCATTTCCCATTTGTAAAGCTGTAAAATAGAGTAGTACTCTGTTCTATCCATCTCTTCTTTAGCTCTTTCTAGGTTTGTTTTTTAGGACAAAAACTTTTGGGAAGGGATGGATTGTAAGAAGTTGGGAATAGTTAGGATGTTAATAATATGCCATGTCACACAGACATTGGTATATAAGGAGAAAAGTTGTAATTTTTCACATCTTTTGACAAATCAATACATTTACAATCTTTCTCTCCCTTCTTGCTCACAGCTTCTATGGCTTCTTCATCTTTCCTATCTTTCTCTCTCTAAATCTAGTATTTCTCTCTCCTGGTCACTCTTATTCTCTCTCTTCCTGCAGTATTCCTCTCTCCTCTGTAGTCTTTCTCTCTCCCTGGTTCTCTCTCTGACAAGGAGAAGACCCAGATGATGAAAATTTGGAGCAAGTAGCAACATGTGGTAATGATGCTATCTCAAGATATGGAGAGGGGTAAGGAAAATATGGATAAAAAGGCACAACAGTGGGAGGAACACAACCTTGAAAAGTGTGGGGACTGATAGAGCACTTGGGAGTATTAGAAAATGTGAGAGGGTGCTCGTCGCAGAGTCTAGAGCAGAGGCCACTAAATTGTGCTCCAACATTCAAACGCAAGCCTTTTTTAGCACTGTGCTTCATTTCACACAAGTTGAAGGCAAGGAATCGGTGGAGAGAATGACGAGGAGGGTGGAACTGACAACCAGAGCTTTAAGATATGGCCTACAAGAGTGCAGACTTCCAACCAACACAGGCATAACCAATGGGCAACAACGTAGCTACTTGCGGCAAGCCATCCTCTCCACTGATGAGCTCAAGAAACTTGGATTGGAGGACCAAGAGTAGCCCTACCCACCCCAATCGAGCAAGACACCGAGGAAGGGCCTGACCTTGAGCAAGCATTCGAAGAAGAATTGCAAATCAGAGAGGCCCGCCCTTACCTAATCTACCCCCAAAAGGGCAATACCTAGGTTCTCGAGCGTGTTATTGCTACAAGAAGAAGAAGACAATAACTTGTGGGAGGAAGCCCAACAGAGGATGCAGGCACGGCCATAGCAACTTCTTGACGAGCCCATGTCACTGTTGAGAGAGAGAGATACACAAGATATGCTCCCAAAGAATGATTCATATTGATGTAGAGTTAGTATATATAGGTGAGACCCAAGTCAAGTGAGAGATGATATATATAGTTGTAACATCCCCACTCAAACAAAGGTCTCTGGCTGCAAGTGAAAAAACCCTTGGGGAGAACAGGGAAAAACCCGAGCTCCTACACATACCTACGATACAAAAATGATTTATTATAAAGTTTTCTTGAATACAATGATACATGCCTCAATCAGTGAGACAAGAACTTGGAACAATAACAAGTGCATGTCTTAATGAGCTAAAGCGAGCTTCACTAAGAGCTTTTGTGAAGATGTCTGTAACCATTTGATCATTTGGACAATGCTCCACCATAATGGAACCTTTCTTGACTTCATGTCGAATATAATGATAATGAATAGCAATATGCTTTGATTTACTATGTTGTATATAGTCTTTGGTAAGACTAATAGCACTTTGGTTGTCGCATCGAAGAGGTGTACTAGATGATGAAGGATGTCCCAAATCTGCAAGTAGTTGTCGAAGCCAAACTAGCTCGTGAGCTGCTAATGATGCAACAACATATTCAGCCTCAGTTGTAGAAACCACAACACATCGTTGTTTCTTGGTGGACCAAGAAACCAAACATCCATTTACAAAGAAATAATTCCCACTTGTAGATTGCATGGATAAATGTGAACTTGCCCAATCAGCATCTGTATATCCAATAAGGTCAAGAGAAGTTGAAGAAGATAATGAAGAATCCTCTCGACGATGATAAATAAGACCAAACTCCTTAGTACCCTTGAGGTACTTAAGAATACATTTTGCAGCACTCCAATGAATAGTGGAAGGGGAAGAAAGATACTGTCCCAAAAAGTTAGCTGCAAATAAAATATCTAGTCTTCTGTTTAAACCAATAAATTGAAGACAACCAACAAGATTAGCAAAAGGTTGATGAATGGCTGATTCTTCATTGCGTGGTGTAGATGTACCCTTGCTAGAGCTCGAAAGAATGGGAGTGTTGACAGAGTGCGCATTTGTCAACCCAAACTTCTCAACAATATCATTAATACACTTTTCTAGTGAAGAAGAAGAATGCCTTGTTGTCGATGTCGTTGAACTTGAATACCCAAACAAGAATGTATCTCACCAAGATCCACCATTTCAAATGCAGTCGATAAAAGCTTCTTCATAGCATCCAAGAAAGCAATATTATTTGACACAAGAATAGTATCATCAACATATAGAGCAAGAATAACAAAACGTTTGTCCTCCCTTTTGATGTAAAGATTTGGATTAGCAAAACATGCAACAAAACCTTTAGATGTGAGGAACTGATCAATCTTAATATACCAAGCACGAGAGGCTTGTTTCAATCCATATAATGCACGATGAAGCTGGCATACAAGATGCTCCTTTCCTACAATCATAAAACCTTCAGGTTGCTCCATATAGATTTCTTCTTCAAGATCTCCATTGAGAAAAGTCGTTTTAACATCCATTTGTTGGTGAATTTCTAGATCAAATAGTATTGCAAAAGCCAAAGCATATGAATAGTTGTGGAGCGCACAACGGGAGAAAATATTTCTTGATAATCTACTCCTGCAATTTGCGAGTAACCTTTTGCAACAAGTCCTGCTTTGAACTTATCAAACGAGCCATTAGCTTTGGTCTTGGTTTTATAAACCCATTTACATTTTATAGGAACACGATTTGGAGGGAGTTCAGTAAGAATCCATGTACCTTTGGAGATTAAAGAATCGTACTCAACTTGGCACATAGCTTCTTGCCATTGATCCCTTTGAGACGAATTGATAGCTTCCATATACGATATTGGATCCTCTTGGACAGACATAGCATCATCAAAGACATCATATTGAATAGAATAGAATCCATGCTCTATCTCAATAGGAAGATCGACATATATCTCCAAATTTTCATCAATCTTCTTTGGAGGTGAAGGAGGTTTATGATCATTAGAATTAGTAGACTCACAAAGCAAGTAAGGAAATGCACTAAGCAAAGACTGTGTATCATCTGAAACATCTGATGACCATGTGCCACCCATAGTCTTCTCATCAAATATACCATCATGACTAATGATAACCTTTTGAGTAGAAGGATCATAAAATTTGTAACCTTTGGAATGATCTGAATAACCAAGAAAAATAACCTTCAAACTTGGAGGATCCAACATATGTCGAGTGTCCCTGGGCACATGAATATAAGCAATGTAGCCAAATGTGCAAAAGTGAGAGACTGAAGGTGTCTTCCCTGTCCAGATTGTTATAGGAATTTTACCAGCAGGTGTAGTTGTTGGAAGATGATTTTGAATAAAAATGGCTGTTAGAAGTGCTTCAGTCCAAAGCTTTCGAGACAAACCAGAGTGTATAAGCATGCAACGTATAGCATTAAGAATAGTGCAATTTTTGTGCTCAGCAACACCATTTTGCTTAGGAAAATAAGGAACTGTAAACTCATGATGAATACCTTGATCCTTACAGAAGTCATCAAATAGATTGGATACATATTCACCACCATTGCCACTGCGAAGAGTCTTTATAGAGAATCCAGTTTGAAGCTCCACACTTATATTGTATTATTGTTTAAATATAGATAAAGCCTCAGACTTATGTCGAAGAAGATAGACATGTGTGTACCATGAGAAATCATCAATGAAAGTTATAAAATATCGATATTGAGACTTTGAGGTAGGAAAAGGACCGCAAATATCGGTATGAACCAAATCCAAGAGAGCATAGGAATGTGATGAAGTAGAAGTGTGGAAAGGCGAACGATGGTGTTTTCCAAGTGCACAGTACTCGCATATTCCCATACGTGGATGAGATTTAAGATCCATACCTTGCACAAGACCATGATGATGAAGATCAAGAATTTTGGCAAAATCAGAGTGTAGAAATCGTTGATGCCATAATTTGCAATCTGCATCTCCAGGGGCAGTAACAACATTTGCAACCATATCATTCAATAATAGCTCAAATAGATTACCATGTCGAGGAGTCACTACTATAGTATGTCAGTCTTTCTCTATACGACATTGATTATGATCAAAGCCAACAAACAAACCAAGATCAACTAGACGAGCAACATAAAGAAGATTTCTTTGCAAATCTGGAGCATGAAGAACTCCTCTTAATATTCTAGTGGATGAAACAGTCCCTAGATATAAATCACCCACTCCTTTGACTTGACAAGTCATATCATCCACATGGTAAACAAACTTCTTGACAAGTAGAGAATGATAATTGTGAAGCCACTGCGATTGGTATGTCATGTTTCCAGTGGCACCTGAATCAATGATGAATAGAGAACCATCATGAACATGAAGTACCTTTTCTAGAGAGATATCATGATGGACGAAATTGAGCTCCTGATGAGTATGATCATCATCAGTTGTAGTTTGTTGAACAATATGAGCTCCAGAACGTTCTTCATCATATCTGCGTTTATAACAACGACGAGATGGATGATCTGTATGTGCACAATAATCACAAGGAGGAAAACTTGGACGAGTGAGGTTGCTTTGTAGTAACTCCATGCTCCTCATCATATTGACGTGCCCAGCAATCAGAAGCCACATGGCCTTTCTTATCACAATAAGAACAATGTTTGTTAGGATAAGCAAGACGAGAAGGTTTACCACCTTGATTAGGGTGTCTACCCTATGCTGAAAACGTGAAGCGGGATGCTTGTGAGCAACAAAAGCAGCATCAAAATCCCTTTGTTTGCAAGTGACCAAAACAGTATCAGATTTTTCCAAATGATGCTCATGACGTTGAGAATATTCAATAAGAGATATACATGCTTTGTCAAAGTGGATATCATCCTTCTTAGAAAAAATAGTGATGATATTGTCATATAAAGGATCTTTGATGGTATGAAGAAGTTGAGTAACAATCTGATTTTTAGCAACAGGAGCGCCGCCAGCACCAAGCTGATTGATAATGTCTTTAAAAGCCTCGATATGAGAGTGCATAGAAGTACCAACCTTATATTGAAGATTCTTCAAACAAGTTTGGAGATATAAAATTTCGGTGCCCGATTTCTTCTCAAACACTGAGATAAGATACTCCCAAACAGCATGAGAGGTTTCCAGATGAAAGACATCCAACATAAGTGAGTCAGGAAGTGCAGACAATATATAACGACGAGCTGCTTTGTCACGACGAATTTAATTAGTATGATCAATTTTCCATTGTTCAAATAACGGGCCATCAGTAATAATCAAAGAATTGTCATTCATCACATCAATAGGTTGAACTGGGCAAGACAGGTCGCCCAAAACAATATCAAATAATTCGTCACCTTCAAGAATTAGCATCATCTTTGCTTTCCACCCAGGAAAGCCTTGTCCTTGGAAGAAGGGAACTGAACGTTGGCCAGACAGATATCTATTAACAATTATGCAATTGGCCATGCCTGTATCTGGAGAGAAAACAAATAAGATGAGATCGCAGAATCTGCAAACCATGAACAAGACGAGCGTAGTTAAGACACGTGACAATCAAAATAGGGAGATGCACGTAAGAACGACGAAAAGTATTGAGTGACTAAAAAGAAATCCCGAAATAGAGAGACATAACGTGCAAGACGAGGATGACACGTATAAGAAAAGTGCTATTTCAGTCGAACAAAGAACGTGAACAAGAATAGAGAGACATAACGTGCAAGACGAGATGACACGTATAAGAAAAGTGCTATTTCAGTTGAACAAAGAACGTGAACAAGAATAAAACATCGCTAAAAATAGCAAGATGTTTGCTTGTCATAATCAACGTCATTAATGAAGATGAGCAATTAACGAACTGTAATTGGGGATTAACGAATCGTAATTAGAATTAGAGTTTTAAATAAAGAATCGCATATTCGAGTAGAATTATTGTCTTGAATCTTGAACTATCATAACTTTTGATCCAGAACTCCGATTGACAAGCGGTTTTGACAGGATTCGAGAGCATGACGAGAGCTACACACTGAGACTGGTTTTGATAGGATTCGAGAGCACGACGAGAGCTACACACCTAGACCTGGTTTTGTTTTTAAAGATAAAATTAACTAATACTTCTAATTTTAACAAGTTTATATATCAAATCATCACTTGTGCAAAGAATTCAATCAAGTATAAACAATGAAACAACTTATCTTCCTTGTTGTTGCTAAACATCCATAGCTCTGATACCATGTTGAGAGAGAGAGATACACAAGATATGCTCCCAAAGAATGATTCATATTGATGTAGAGTTATTATATATAGGTGAGACCCAAGTCAAGTGAGAGATGATATATATAGTTGTAACAGTCGCCACATGAGGATCACCACCCCGTTAATTGGTCGCAGGAGCTGACTATGAGGATCACCACCATGTTCCAATCCTGACTCTTTGAGTTCTCCTTCCTCTATCCATGGGCCTTAAACCGAGTCTTATCCTTGGAAGTAGTGGAAGGAATCATTCGTTTGGCCAATACTCTAGCGAACCAATGGGTCGAGGAGCAGAGCATCATTATCACACAATGGAGGCAGGAGTCCATAGACTATTGGCAGGGGAAGGTCTATCAGTTTCCCAAAACTATCCAAGGCTACGAGGTGTAGCTAAAGTGGCGGAGGAGGATTTGGGATACCAATTTTGATGCATAGATGGCCTTCTGCGGCATGCTATAGGAAGAACAAAATGATCCCACCTACATGCCCTACCCTCGCAGACACAGAGTGGATTACGATAGGGGGATGCATGGCAAGTATGACTTTCCAAAGATCTATAATGTCAATGCAGCAACTCCCGAGGAATGCATGACCTTTAGAGTAGTGGACTTGCGCCCTTCTATTAACCACTTCATTCGAGGATTTCTCTTCTTGCCCAGACCCAGCTTTCATAACCACTTGTAATTACCTTAGGATCATTAGGGTTTTGCTTAAACAAAAGCCAGTAGTTGAGAAAGCCCACCTTCCCCCACTCTTTTTTGGCATTAACCTAGGAATAGATAATTGTGCTATGGCTAGGCTCATGATGAGGGCAAAACCCTGCTTTCCTCGTTTTGTGTGAGGATCCTTAAAGACATGAATGATAGTCACTCTACGAGGTGCAACTGCACCTCTCAATGCAAGGGCTAACATCAAGAAATACCTGCAGAGCCATGCCTTCTCTTGACTAAATGCCTAAGACTACGTCGTGACTCATCTGAGGAAGATCAAGGTAGAGTCTGAGAGCATCTCAGGTATCCAAAAAAAAAAGCACTTTTCACACTAGAAATCACTGCACCTAGTGTTTTCATACCTAGCCCCACCCCCCACAACACATGCTTAGGGCACAACAAGGGTAGGACATAGCTAGGGAGGTATCACTCACCTATGGTTCGACCTGTCACCCTAAGCTACACGTACCGCACCCTCCGTCTACACCAACTGGGTTCTCAAGTGTGGAACACCACCAAGGGCTTGCCCAAGGTAAACCCATCTCCCAGTTCCACAAGCATCAGCACCATGCACTCCATGGTCAGGTAGACATGCCCTAGGTAATACACCTTCTTTTCTTTCCAGGTACAAGAAAAGGCCAACCACCTGCTTTTCAGAGACCCCATCATCCATGCAATGCACTCCCCATCCCATGCCCTGTGCCATCTAGCAAAGCACACCTAAGCAAGGGGCAGATGTGATAGCCCTGATCAGAAAGTGAATGAAGAAGCTCATTTGAAACAACATAGGAAAACTTAGCCATAGCGAGTTAAATGATGGATCCCTCTAACACCATCTTAAATTTCAAACAAGGATCTATCCACATGCCATCCTCCAAGCATGGATCCATCTAACACCATTTTGATTTTCAAAGATGGACCCGCCCCTCAACATCCCTCCAACACCAAGGATCATACCCAACACCAAGACCTTTCAGTTCCATAAATCCCTCCAATAGGTCCATAAATCCCTCCAATACTAGGGCTTATTCCAACATCAAGAGCCTTCTAGTTCTAGAAATCCCTCCAACACACTCTCAACATGGTATGTCCATAACCTCAAGATGCCCCTAGCCACCTAGCACCACCGACTCCCTCACCACCCGCAAGTGCCATGGGACTGGCACTTGTTTAGGAGGAGGGTAATGTTAACCCTCAGACAAATAAGGTGGAAAATCGGAATACTCTAAAGTAGAGGACAAGGCCAAGGCAAAAGTGAAACGGAAGATGAAGGCATACCTAGAAAAATATGGAAACACAAGAAGTGTTGAAAAGTCCTAAATCAAGGAGAAAGGAGCACAAGAAAAAGCACAAGTCAATACTTTTGTAAAACAACACAAGGCGCACCATGATTTATTTTAAGAGCATTGGGCTCTCACCTTGCAAAGTGTAAAAGTAGATGGCGGTAGGAAGGAATCTAGGAAGTTAGGAGGACAATGGGAAAAAGGGCCTAGGATGGCCATGTAAAAAAGGAGATAAGGGATGACCACCCAAATGGGATTTAGGGCTTTGTATATAAAGTTCAAAAGATGAATGAGAGCTCATTCTTTCGGTGTGTGGCAAAGTGGACTCTTCTTCTTCTCTCCTTCTCTTCTCTTTTCTTGCTTGTGTATGCTTGAGGGAGGAAGTGTGAGAGTGTGAGGGAGTGAGCATGTGAAGGCGAGGGATCAAGGAGGTGAAGCTCTCCACCATCTCATCTCTTCTTCTTCTCTCCTCTTCCCTTCTCTTCTCTTGTCTCACGCACGACTATGGAGGATGGAGCTTGGAGGTGGAGTTTGAGGATGCTTGAGCTTGCATGAGGAATCGTGGAGCTATCGGAGTGCTTGAGAGAGGAAGCAACTCAATCGGAGTGCTTGAGTACTTGAGAGAGGAAGTAACTCAATCGGGCATCAAGGTAAGCTCACTACACTCATAGAGAGGGATAGCTGTCGGCTATGTGAGAGGTAGCCATTAGTGCTCGCTTGAAACGCTTGAATAATAAGCGGTCCATGGGTCTTAGCGGTTGAGCTTGTGCTCGCCTCTACAATATGTCATAAAATTAAACAAGGGGAAAGTGAAAGAGGTAAGGCTAAAAAATCTTATTCATCACACTCTAAAAGGTAGTTTTACTAGGAATTTTTTGTAAATGGATAGGCTAATTGTCAATGGCAAACTCCATGCACAATTGTGAGAAATCCATAGTAATCCTCCCTAAGGTCATCAATCAATCACACCCAAATATAATATCTATGGGTCCCATTTCCAAAGTAAAGTAAAGTAATGAGGTTCACCTTTGCTTCATAATTTTCAACCAACTATATGAGAATTGGTGAATAGATTTGGGTGTTGATCTCCTCTTCACCATTGGCTAACTAAACTCTTATGGGCTATTGTAAATAAGATAAAATATTGCAACTTGTACATAGCTAGCTTATTCACAAAACTATGCATATTGCCACTATCTGTTAGGATAAACGCATCCATCGCACCATGAATGGTACCCTTCATATGAAGTGTATTAGAGCTCTTAGAACCTATCCAAGTATCCATGGAAATAGAAAAAAGGGTAGTGGCAGCAGTACATAATCTGCCCCATAACAAGGATCAAAGGGAATATGCTCAGCATGGTCAAATGAAAATCAATCAACTAGCTCACAAGATTGATCTGGCTCAAGATCCTCATTATGCTCCTTAAATTCAGCTTCTGCATTCATAGTTGGTTCTTCAATGACTTTCTCATCAATGCCCTCAAGTACTATTATGTTATAATTCTTGGCTTTGGCATTCTTGTAAGTATACTTAGACATATGATTAGCCATATATTTTTTCACCACATTTCAAGTATAGACCCTTCTCTTTAGGCTCTCTAAAAAGATGGATAGTTATAAACTTTCCATTGTTTGCTGAATTATTTTTGAGTCTACTATCACCTTACTTAAATTTATGGCTAATTGATGGCTTTGAAGAACTTTGCTATCTTGAAGAATTAAAAGTAGGATATATAGGGACTTTGGGGGGATGCCAAAAGAAATATCATGGACCCACCATAACTGTTGCCAAAGTTTCCCTATTTACCAATAGCCCTTTGTTGTCCAAACAATCCTTCATGGGAATATCCTTCTTGTACTTGCAAGTATACTTCTTTGCTAGCTCAATTTCCTAGACTAGTATGGCAGGTTTTTGGGCCATAACATTTGCTAACAATTTAGGCTCTAGATCATAGATGTACTTATGTACTTTTGCATCATCACTCACACTCTCTACATACATGGTAAGGTTCAAGAGTTGGTTGGTATAATCTCTAATTGATGGGATTCTTTGGTCCAAGTGATACCATCTTCTAGTCAACTTCTATTTCTAAATGGGAGAGATAGATACTTGAGCTATCTTAGCTTTGAAATCCTCCCAATTGTCAACCTATTGATCTTCCCTTTCTATGTACCTCCACCATATGTATGAGCAAAGCCCTCAAGGTGAAGCATTGCAAAGTGAATCTTTTGGTCATCAAACCTAGGGAAAATATCAAAACAAGATTCTAACTTTGAAGTCCACTCCTCCAAATCAGCCATTAGTGATGATGAATGGCTAGTATATTTGGTCAACACAATTTTATCATAGAACTCTCTCTCAACAAAGCCTTATTTCCTATTTGATGCTTGAGGCTATGTGTCCATATAACTCCCAATGGGGGCTGAAAGATTAGAGGCACTCTTATGATAATTTGTTTGGAGATTTCCTAGAGGAATATGTGGCTGACTTTTAGCTTTTGGAGGAGTATTGGATGCATGAATACTCAAAATAGGCTCATTAGTTCTAAAAGAAGTCTCCCCAATCTCATAAGTGATATGTGGTATACCCTTATTTTCAATTATACCTAGTTAAGGGTTATTATTCAATGGTGGCTAAAAGGATTGTTTGTCTCTACTCTCTTTGTTTGCCATTTGTGCTACCACAAGCATAGAGATTTGAGCACTAAGTTTATCCAAAGACTCTCTACTGGAAGAGAAAAAATTATCCAAGGAATCCTTAGTAGATTAGGTCATTTTCTCCATATCTTTCTTGGTTTGAAGGTTGGACTAGACCATCTTCTCAACCACTTGATTCAATTTAGAAACTAATTCCATATGTCTAATAGAGTCCCTAGTTTCATGGTTACAAAACATTGAGAGTGCTATACGCGCCATACTCTTGGGTTCTTCCTTGTCATGATGTGTCTTAGGTATTGCCTTATGTGCTTTCTCAATTTGGTGTTGGAAATCATCATTAACTTATTATTTCCTTTGTTTCCAACCATTTTTGCTCATCATCACAATGCAATCCAAGTAGATCACCAGTCAACTAGAATGGTTATAGCTTAATATTGGATCAAGAACTTTTTGATTCAAAATGAAGCCAATAAATACTCTTCAAGATAAGCTAAAGTAATTGACTTTAGAATCAAAACAAAATATTCTCAAAATATTATTTTTCTACTTTATAGAATAGCCCAACATCTTGTAAAAATATTATTTTAGTCTATCCACCTCCCTTATGTCAAAACTATGATCTCCAAACCCTATAGTACCCTGGAAATTACTTGTAAGGAATAAATATGACCTGCAATACCTTGTATAGACCAAGGATAAATTTTGAACTAATCTACAACACCAGTAACCAAGTAGAAATTACCCCAAAATGGATCCCAATTTCCTACTTGACTAGAATACCTCATGCACAACCTGTACTCGACCTAAAATAACTTGTAGCATCTACAAATGGCTAAATATAATCCCCAATCACTGCCCAAGTGCCCTATTACTCCCATACGTACTTGTACCTTACTAGTGAAGGCTGAAATATGATAAAACAACATGCAATCAACCTATAATTAACTTGCATAATCCTTATAACTAATAAATGAGGTCTTAAACGATGCTCTATAGTTAAAATCTTTAGGTCATTAATGACAAGCTTTCTACATGGGCTCTGAGTCACCGCGTGGTAGGTAATGTTCCCCCTAGCTTATTTGGCTATACTCCTTTAGGATCTTTAATAGTGGGGAGGGTCACCTCTCTATTGTCCCACTATCTTCCCCAACTTTCACCTTTTTCATCGATGGGAATTAAATTGATCTTTGCAAAAGACAATAGCAAGAATTAGTGTTTACATGAAGGTCTGCTAAAAAAACAATAGAAAAGAGGAAACATAGAGAGAGAAAGAGAGAGGGAGAGAGACATGAGCAATTATGCAATGTCACCCAAAATTATCTTAGCAATAAAAAAACAACTGTGGAGAAATAACAAATGATGTATGCTCTAGGAAGAGGTGTCCTGAATCCCATATGCACAGTGAGGAGAGTGGAGAAACTAAAAAGCTATAAAAGCATGTACTTGGTTCATCTTTCAAGACAATTATTATGATGCTTTGTACTTTCACTTAGTATCTTGTCTGTGTCAATTCATTACACAAGATTGTCTTTATGAGTCCAAGTTAATCTATCGTGTAACCTAATGCACTTGTGTAACAGTCGGTCTCTCTTGGTCTATGACAATATGAACATAGTCTTCATTTTCCAACCTCCATAGCTGCCATGCTCTAGATCCGTGGTCTTTAACATGGTATCAAAGCCCAGTTGGGCATGGATTAGCTCATCTCTATCTCCGCTCAGATCAGGTTTAGTGTTGGATCTCATCTCCAACTTCATTTATGTTTCTACCTTCAATAAGGCTTCCATGGCAGTCATAGCCAATAGTACCCTGTCAGCTTGAAGCTTCTATATCTATCTCCATAGGCCAAATTCCTTTAGACTTCCTACTGGAGAAGTGTTTCTTTATTTCAGGAGCTCCTCTCTTGCATCTCAATCGGTGACATTGGGCAGTTATAGCCTCAGCATTGCATGTCTTCAGAGTTGTTGTAATATTTGTATCTATGGACAACAACACCTACTTTACTTGGAGGAGTTGGATCTCTACATACATTCTAGATCTTCCCAAGATCACTTCTAAAGAAACATCCTTCAACTCTCATGTGCTGCTACTTGATACATCAAAGTGTGACATTGGTATCCATGGAGCCTGGGATTTTGAAAAATTGACATCATTGCCTAGAATTGCACCGTTCTCAGATCGTATGACTGTGCACACAGCATGAGGCGCAATCTAGGCGGCCATCATAGGGCAATTGAAGCCCAGTACTTAAGCTCTCTTCTCATAAAACGACATCTAGAAATGATGGTGTATACAACCCACATAGATTGAAAAACAAGGCCCCTGTCCTAGAACCTTGACTAGCAACCATAGCTAAAGCTTGGAAACTTGATTTTTTCTCACTGTTCCTCCTCACCGAAACTCTACCAATCAAACCTACTCAGATTCCATCAAGATTTCCTCTCCAAGACAACAAGAAAAAGCTTCAAGAAGAAGATTAAGCATCAATTCCCAACATTGAACTCCAAGATTGTATCTCCTTGATAATCGTATAGTGTTGTTAAACACTAATCATACTCTGTCTATTGACACATTGAGATACAACTTCTTTGCTGGTTATTTGAAGTTGATTGCTGCCAGTCAGAAATGGCATAGGTTGAGCAAATAGCAATGTTTAATGGGGAAGGATTTCATGCCTAGAAGGAGAAGACCATGTACCACGTTATGCGGAAAGATTTGTGGGACTTATTTAAAGGTGAAGAGGAAGATGTAGATGACAAGAAAGAAGATCCTGTAGAAGACCAACCTAAAACAAAGGCATGGAATAATATGAACAACAAAGCTCTAGGTATTATTGCCTAGGGTCTATTAGATGATGTACTACATCACATCTCTAGCATCAGGGATGCAAAGAAGGCATGGGAAGAACTTGACAATGTCTTTGGTACATAAGCAAAGAACTCATAGGTAAAATTACTTATACAATTTTATAAGTTGGATGTAAAAGAAAATTCATCTATGACTGTACACACCAATAAGTTCAAGAGCCTTAAAACTCAGCTAGCAACTCTTAAAAAGAACATTGATGAGGATGAGGCAATAGCACTGCTACTTGCCAGTGTTAATCGTGACTCATATGAGAACCTTGTTTTAACACTAAGTAATGTTCCTAGTCTCTCACTCAAAGACATCGAGCGCTCACTACTTGATGGAGAAAGAAAATTTAAAAGCAAAGATGTAAAAGAGACCATCTCAAGGGAAAATCTCTTATACACCAAAGGAGCTATTGGACCCAAGGGAAGAGGTCAAGGATTCAACACCGACAACAAAAGTCGGATGACATGTTATTATTGTGGTAAGACTGGCCATATAGCTAGTGAATGTTTTCATAGGAAAAGAGCACAATAGATGCAGAATGACCACCACCAAAATCGATTCATGAATGAAGAAGAAGAAGTAGATGCTTCCACTACCATCAACAACTCTAACAGAATGTTCTAAGGAATTTGTTTCCCATAGTGGATGTAAAAACCCTACCAAGATGTAAAGTTTCAAGCCTTAACTAGACTAGGCTACCAAAGAGCTAGTCTCCTAGTCCATGTACACATGCAGGGGGGGGGAAGCCAACAAGGGTGGAGACTTATCATTTGAGGGGGGGTGTTGAGAAATAACAAATGATGTATGCTCCAAGAAGAGGTGTCCTGGATCCCATATGCATAGTGAGGAGAGTGGAGAGACAAGAACATAATCAAGTGTTTTTTATCTTGAATTTGACAATTAAACATTAAGTTTTGAAATTCATTGATATGAAGTTCCACATCTTCCTCTACTAGAAGTTCCACATCTTCCTCTACTAATCCCTTAAAAATGGGTAGAGGGAATCCTAAGGCTGGAAAGTTCATTGTTCATGTTGGGATTGCAATGGGTTGCACCATAGTAACAACTAGATTTGCTAAAGGAGTTCGGATGATGGGAACTATTATTCCACTCGAAGTGGGCTGACTAACTGAAAGAGGGAAAGTACTCGAACTTCCTCCTCCTAACGGACTATGCATGCGGCTAGGGTTATTAAGACCCTTCCATTGTAGGTATATCAAACCATTCATTTACGAATAATATCTTCTCATAATTTTAGCATGTCGTACACCTTGTTCAGCTCTTTCTTGCTTCTGAAGCTTGACTTGATGGTCTTTTGAATCTATCTCACTGCCTTTTGGCATATACTAATAAATTGGACCCTATTGACCAAGATTCAAAAACCACTACTTCTTAGCCACTCTTGGCAAACACACCACCTATCGAGACCTAAAATGGATCCACCACTAGCTCTATGGCACTAGCCATGCCTCTACTACTCACCTCAAACCACCCCACACAGCCTCGTGGCCAGGAGCATCTAAGGGATCTACTACCCTAACCTCCCATACAAAACTTTTGTGTTTGTATGATTTGTAGTCCAATGGATATCCTTCCCCACACTTCTCAAAGGGAGTTTCTAAAAATATTGGTGCTATATGCCACGTAAGCACATACAAAGGAAGCACCCCTCAGCTCATTACTGTGGCTCCACTACATCTCTCATACACCTCTAGAATCAACTTCAAGATGCATCGTGAACACATAAAACACATTGGAAACAAGCTCCACTCTTTTGATTGATTGATCTAAGAGATAATAAATAGTCCTCACCGAATATTCCCCAAGGAAATGAACCTCTAACCATATAGCTTAGGATACCTTACACTCTCAACGTAGGTCATCACTCATATAAACAATTGCTATGCATCCACCAGGATGATATCATATGGTGCATGCAATGCAATTGTGTATGACTACCATGCTCAAATAGGTTTATTCATTACCAATCAGCATCATGGAAGTGCGAAAATAGTTCTTTTTATGTATTTCTTCTAATATGCAATTGCTGCGTTGCTTAGGGTTAGTACTGAGCCTTCTCATGCTATTAGACCCTTTTAATTTTAGACAACAACGTATCCTACATGCCATGCATCATAAAACATCAAAATTCAACATACTTTAAACACTCAACAACCCCCTTCTCCCTATCGTGTAAAGTTATGCATTTGTTGGTAGGTTTAAGGTGTATTTCTATGTATTTTTATTTTATGGAAACAATAGAAATTCACTTTAACATAGAGATAGGGCTAAAATGAGCCTAAACCTCATGCTTCAACTCTACCATACATTTACAAACACAAATCTTGTTTTTTTTTATTTTTTCTTATTTTTTACTATTTATTTATAGATAAGTGCTGATATTTACTGATTTACTAGTTTAGATTTATTGATCTTACTGAGAATGTTTTTTTAATCATGTTTCAACCCATAGGAATGCCATAAGCATGACAAAAACCCAAAAACACGCAATTTTACTTAAATTGCATAGTCGTGGATTTTGCGTGTTTAGCATTAAATTATTATAAAACTTCCTCTTCTTGATTACTCCAATATGGCTGATAAATCAGAGCATTGGTGATGTAATACAATCATTTTCAACAATTTCCAACCAAAATTTTTCATAAAACAATGAAATCTATGACTTACTCATGAAATCGCACTTACGATGTATGCATTTCAAAATTGGACGTGCTGACAATCCTCCAACCTCGATTTGCACTTCTTTGCACTCCCACATCATTGCACGATCAAAATCTCTCATCTCGGCCCAACCCCTTCTCTCATATACTAATCCATAAAAACATACAAAAAGAGAAGAGAGGAGAGAGAAAGACTAAAATCAGATCTATTCATAGAATGCATCATTTATGTTCATTCAAGCAGCAATAGATGGTGAGAAAATTAAAGATCTTGCTTCTCAAAGCATTTATCTAATCATCACCAATTAGAAAATCATAAAAAATGGCAAATTCAGGGGCACCGAAAAAATGACGTCTCCCTCCCCCTTTTGAGATGTAGAGAGAGAACATATGTAGAGATGCGTGAGGGAGAGAAGTGACACATTGTATACACTCTCAAAGACTACATCATATTGATCACAATCTACATATATTGGTGAGACCTAGTCTAGATAGGGTGTGCTATATATAGCTCCAACACTCGCACTCAAACAAAGGTCTCTAGTTGCGAATGAAAAAACCCTTGGGGAGCACAAGGGAAAAACCTGAGCTTCTATATACAAATGTATAAACATGATCAAGAAGGATTATTGTGTGCATGTTAAGTGAATCAATGTATGTGAAGCGAAACTGAATATGTATATACAAAGATGACCAACAGGTCTGAGGTGGATGTGCATATGTGAAGTGTATGGTGCCTACAAGGAGTATATACAATGGCACTACAATGTCATAGTAGATTAATTCCCAAAGATTGAAGTTGAGACAACTCCAATTTCCGAGCGCAAAAAAGTGAAGCATGCTTGATTGAGTCCTTTGGTGAATATATCTGCAATCATTTGATCACTTGAACAATGTTCAATCATGATTATGCCTTGCTTTACTTCATATGGAACATAATGATTATGTATTGCAATATGTTTAGACTTGTTATGTTGAACATAGTCTTTAGCAAGACTAATAGCACTTTGAATATCACATCAAAGTGGTGCGTTGGAGAGAGGAGGATGGCCAATATTTGATAAAACTTGTTCAATCCATACTAACTCTCGAGCCGCTAAAGATGCAGCTACATATTAAGTGTGAAAACACAATATTAGTTTGAAAATATCCTAATTTCCATTTTTTGAATACTAAAAAGGTGGCACCCAGATAACATGCCCATAAGTTTCTCAAAACCATATGATGTGACCTATCATTGGAAAGCACTTGAAAAATCAAATCTATTGAGCTTAGAGCACTTGATTTAGAGTTATAGTATTCAAGTTATGAAAAATCCAAAGATTTGATCACGTGTCCCAAACTTATGGGAAATTCCTATATTCCCCAATATGACGTTGAAAATAATAGGAAAATGATCTTTCTTTGCTTTGGATTTCATGTTTCGTAAGTCCACATATACTCCCAGCTTCCCATTCTTCTTGGGTACTACCACGATGGACAAAACCCATTCACTATTGGCCATAGGATAGATAAACTCAACTTCAAGAAGCTTCAACAATGCTTTCACCAGGGCTAAGTAATTTGGATTCATGCATCTTTGTCTTTGCCTCACAAGTTTAGCACCAGGCTCTAGGTCAATGTGATATTGATAAACCATGGGATCAATCCCCTTTAGATCTTTATACAACCATGCAAATATGTCCAAGTTCTCGTTTAGTAGAACATGCAAGATCGACAGCTCCTCTTTTGCAAGACTAGTATCTACCTTCAAGTGATGCTCAGTACCATCTGTATCCACAAAAGGTAACTACTTTTCACCTTCCACTTTGTAGATGAAGGTCCCATGAATTGCTTCTAGGTATTGATCTGACTCCTTCAATGGAGTGGTCTCCTCATCTAATGCTCTATTGGAAGTGACTTCTTTTTACCATGGGAACTTGATTGGCTCTTTGGGATGTTGAAATGTATCATGGTGGTTGTTTCAAGTTTTATGGGAGAGTTCATTATCTCTTTACTTGAGGACTCATCTTTCGAGGATGCCTTTAGAAATGTCACACAATAAGGACAATCTGAGTTCTTCTTGGGTTGCAGGACTAGGGTTCGTTGGCAAGGTGCATCATCATCATCATTTTTTTGACAAGGGTAAATGCGGGCAACAAGAGGCACTACTGAAAGAAGGCTTATTCTACTTAATCCATTTCTTATGGATATTTTGTCTATGATGTGATTCATTTACTAATCCAAAGGGTATTAGAGTCATTTTGGTCCACAGCATGGGATATTTAGCTTCAAATGCTTATGGGAGTTCCTTCTCACTAATGTCCGAGTCTTTGGATTGCATAGATTTCGTCACTTTGCATTTATAATCTTCATCTTGAGTTTCATCATCATCCTCTTCAAACTCTAGCTCTGCCTCTGGTGGATTTCTATAGGAGAAAAACAAACTCTATGTTATATCTTCTGCTTCTACTTCTGCCTCTACCTCTGCTTTTGTCTTTACTCTTGTGTCTCTCTTTGTCTCTACTTCTATCTCTGGCTTTGTTGTAGCCATGTAATAGGGGGCAAATGCATCCAGGCCTCTATCTCACTGTCAACAGTAATTTCAAATGTCATTCCTAGTTTAGGTAGAAGATATTCGCCCATCGATAGAGACTTTGTTTCTTTTGGAAGTTGACTTACAATACTCATTGTCAAGGATTGTGTCAGTATTTTCTTAGGAAACACCTACTTGATAGCTTATTCCTCTACTAATGTACCATCTCTAACTTTGTTGGAGGAGGTTTTTAAGACTTTGATAGAGATGGATCCATTACCTTTTTGCGAGCCATGTAACTTCACTACCACCTTTTTGGGTCCTCTACCTAGAGTCAGCGTTCCCTTGAATGTTGACTTTGTAACTTCTTTGAAGGAGTTTGTTAAAACTTTGATAGGGGTTCTTGAAATGTAAATGGATCTGTAAAGACATTAGATGGGTTACATTGCATTTTCTTTATGCTATCATCCACAAATAGTATCATTATAGGGCTAAAGTATGGCCAATCAATATCATCAAAACATTTTAGAAATTGTGGCTTCACCCTAACTCCTTACCGAAGAATGAGTTACAAGAACAAATGCATTGTAGGTATTACTTTCCTACGATAAACCATATTCTCTTTTGAACAAGACATAGAAGTGTGACCCTCTCTTGCTAATGGATACCCCTTCCAAGAGATATGCTTGATATGAAAAGTCACCAAATTAGCCACTATAATGCCCCTTGAGAGCTCACTATTGTCACTGTTTAGTCTTCTTCAACTATTTATTTTGCTTCTTTGAGCTATTTTGAGCTTTTATTATTCCTATTTCAACATTAAAAAATATTCTCCAAGGTAAGCATCCATCCATGAGGACAAATACAGAAGCAAACATAGGCTTACAAAATAGAGACAGAAGTTTTACAAAACACTATAGAGAATCAATAAAAGGCATAAAAACCATATAGATCAAACCAAAACCACTTCAAACCATCCAAAATCATTCAACACACTCTTAATCATTTCTAAAAAGATGTTCACAATCCTAACCTCACCAAAAAAAAAAGATCAAAATAGAGGCAAAATAGACCTTATCAGAACCAAATAAACACATTGCAAAACCTATCAGAACATCATATCTCAATTAGAAACCATCATGAGCTTCTCAAACATAATTGACCCATCTCAACACATTCCAAAACACTTTCAACTCAACAAAAATCAATAAATAAATCCTCAAAATTAGCCATTGAGCTCTAAAAAACAACAAAAATCAGCTCAAAAAATAGGTAGGTTCAATCCTCAACATATACCTATGGATTTTTAAAAGGACAAAATTGAATAGGTATGTGTTTTAAATGTAATAAAAAATATATGGCTATGTATCCAAGTGCACTTAAAAGAATACCAAGGCTAATAATTACAATATGATAGTACTTGAGAATGTGGATGATGAGGTTATTGAAGAACTAACAATGAGTGTACAAGTTGAATTTGAAGAGCATGATGAGGAACTTTATCTTGATCTATCTTATGAGGTTGTGGATGGATTTATATTTGACCCTAGTGAACATGTTTCTTTTGATCCTAATGGGACATGTTTACCTCTTCTTGCTACTATCATTTATTATATTTCTATGGATGCTTAAATAGGTTCAAAGAACCCTAATACACTCCATACAAAGGATGCCATTCATGGAAAGGATGTATTTATATTGATAGAGAGTGACAATAACCACATATTAAAAAATTTGGGAATTTTCATAAAGTTTGGGAATTCTTAATATGATTAATATTTGGACATATGGTTAAATCTTATCCGCTTGAAGGTGAAATTTTTCCTAGATACTATATAAGCAATCCCCCAAGTTCCACTCTCAAATATGGGGTTAAGATTTAGCTATCTAGTCAAATCTTTACTCCTTATTTGAAAGTGGAACTTGGGAGATTCCTAAATTCTCTAATATGGTATTTAGTATATATAGTTTTGTGAATAAGTTTGTTGTGGATAGGTCACATTTGTTTCCCACAAATTTACAACAACCTATAAGAGTACAAGTAGCTAATTGTGAAGAGAAAATCATTATTCAAGTGTGTCCACATGTTCCTATATAGTTAGTTGAAAATTATGAGGTATAGGTGAACTTAATTGCCTTGGAAACAGGGCCCAAACATATTGTGCTTAGGTGCCATTGATTGATGACTTTAGGAAACATTTCCATGAACTTCTCACGGTTTTTTATGGAGTTTTCCATTGATGGGAAGCTTATCCATATACAAGAAATCCCTAGTAAATCGATTTTTGGCTTAACACCATTAAGCAACTCAAGAAGGAGTACAAACAATAATCTCATATTTTTGTTATTGAAAGCTCTACTTGAGGAGGGAATGGACTTATTTGAAATGCCTACTTCATTATCTCCTAAGAGAGCAATGTATTACCCCATAGATTTGGAGCCTCATTCAAAGCCAACAAATAAGATACCTTATAGATTGTGAAAAAGTGATCTAAAAGAAGAATCCAAGAAAATTAAAGAGATTTTGTAGATGGGGTTCATTGAGCCTAGTTCTTTACCTTATGCATATTTGGTCTTGTTAGTGAAGAAGAAAGATGGATCCTTTAGAATGTGTATTGACTATGGGGATCCAAACAAGATCATAGTGAAAAACATGTATCCAATTCCTAGAGTTAATGATTTGCTTGATGATCTCAAGGGGGATAGGTTCTTTACTAAGATTTACTTGAGGTCTAGATATCATCAAATTTGTATGTGAGAGAATGATGAAGTTAAATTTCCCTTTAGGACTAATCATGGATTATACAATTTCTTAGTGATACAATTTGGGCTTAGTAATGCTCCAACTACTTTCTAGAGTCTGATGAATACGATTTTACAACCTTTTTTCTTTCAATTAGTCCTTATTTTCTTTGATGACATATTGAATACAACAAGACTCTACAAGACCATTTATTACATACAAGGAAGGTTTTGATATATTGAGGCATTATAGGCTCTTTGTTAAGGAGAAGAAGTGCTCTTTCATGTGGACTAAGGTAGAGCACTTGGGCTATATTATCAGTGATAAAGGGGTAGAAGCTAATCCTAAGAAGGTTCAATGTATTAGACATTGGCAAATACCTAGCACTACTACTTCACTTTGAGGATTTCTTACTCTATCCTTATTCTATCCACAAATTAATTAAGCATTATATGATTATAGCAACTCCTTTAATTGACAAGTTGAAGAAAATAGCTTTCTTTTGGGATTCACTTTTGTAGATAGTAGCTTCAACTACTTAAAGGAACTACTTACTTTTTCTCCTATTTTAGTATGCTTGAATTTCTTTAGAGAATTTAACATACAGTGTGATGCTAACGGCCATGGCATAAGTGCTTATTTTCTACATGAGCATAGAGTTATTACCTTTGAAAGTTGTAAGCTTAAAGATAATGAGATGGCTATGAATGTCTATGACCAAGAGATGTTGGCTATTCTACATGAGATGGCTATGAATGTCTATGACCAAGAGATATTGGCTATTCTACATGAGATAAGAAAATGATACTATTATTTGTGTAGTATCCAGTTTAGAGTTTAAAGTGATCATAAGGTCTTAATTTATTTTCTTACTCATTCAAATATAATTCCTAAAGAGCGTAGGTGGGTAGCTACCTTGCAAAACTATGATTTTGACATCACTCATACAAGGGGCAAAGATAATGTGGTAGTTGGTTCTCTTTCTAGAATGTGGGTATGTTGCGTTATGAGCTATGACTAAATTACATGGTAACTAAATTGAGAAGTTTCAAGAGGCATATCTTTTGGATCATGGGCTCATTCATGTATTTTAGAAATCATAGTAAGGTCTTATGGAGGAAAACTCACATTATTAGCTTAAAATGACCAAGTCTAACTTAATGGCAAGATCGATTTCCTCTACTTCTTCTTTCAAGTTGAGAATTATTGAGGAGTTGCATTCTTTACATATAATTGGACATTTTGGAGTGTTTAAGAGGTATGGTAATATTTAAAAAAATCTTCCATTGGAAAGGATTCTGGAGAGATACTAAGGATTATATCATAAAGTATATGTCTTTTAGCAGAACAAGAATAGCATCCATAAGCTAGGTGATTTGTTGTTGCAGCCATTCTCTATCCTTGAAGGAAAATGGACACATATTACCATGGATTTCATTATTGGCTTACCTACTATCAAAAAGGTTTGGAATATCATTTATATAGTAGTGGATAGACTCACTAAGGTGGCACATTTTATTCCTACCAATTCACTACTTCACAGATGGCTAGTTAGTTTATGGAGAAAATCTCTAGATTATATGGATTACTCCAGGCTATTTTGCATGATAGGGATACCACGTTCATGTTTGAGTAACTTTTGAAAAGTGGTATTCATCCCCATGGATACTAAATTGGACTTCTTCTATAGCCTATTATCTGCAGAGACTGATGGTTAGATAGAAATGATAAATAAGTTGTTGGAGACTTATCTTTGCCATTTCTTTCATGATGTAGAATACACATGGGATTCATGGTTGCATTTGGCTAAGTTTTCCTACAATAACTCTACTCATTCTAGCATTGGATTTTCATTGTTTGAGGCTATGTATGGCTACAAGGCGCCCCTACCCACACTTATTTTTAGTGAGTAGATTAACCCTCATGGAAAGAAAGAATTGGAAAGAATGTAGAGTCTGACCCTTCTTCAACAATGTAAGCTGAATCTTAGAAAATCTCAAGATAAAATGAAAGTGTATGCTAATGAGAAGAGGCATCCTTTGGAGTTACCGGAGGGAGAGTTAGTTTGTTGAAAGTATCTAAGTCTGAGTGCTGTACTTTAAAGGATGGATCTAGTAATAAACTTGCTCAGAGGTTGTATGGACCCTGCATGATCTTGAAGTGAATTCGAGACTTGGCATATTGATTAGAAATTCCCTCTTCCAATAAGATTTATAATGTATTTAATTTTAGTTAGTGCAAACCCTTGTCAAGATTCTGGGAGAGAAGGAAGGAGTCTCACTTGTAGCTTTCTTGCTTGCACAATGGGGGAATACACACAGAGGTGGAGGCTGAAAACAGTTTTCCTCTTTTTAGTTGTGTAAGCCAAAAGAACTCAAGTACAAAGAAATAGAAGAACCCTATATATGGGTCTCAAACCAAACTCAACTAACTAAGGTGGCATACTAACTGAGCCACGAACTAGAGTAGATAAGGATAGCTATCATGTAGCTATTATTCATGGGCGGTGTACCAACCGCGTCTGCAACTGACAAGTCGGTGACATAAATGCACAACGGCCACCCTGGCATATCACGAGTGGAGCTCGATATCTCAACACTCCCCCTCGAGCTCAATCCCAATTCCTGCACACCAAGCAGGTCTCTGAACTTGCGCAGCTTCTCTGCACCCAATGTCTTCGTGAATATGTCAGCTACTTGATTCTCTGTGCTGACATAAACTAGATCAATAAGACCTAGTAAAACCCTCTCTCGCACATAGTGATAATGCACCTCAATGTGCTTTGTTCTAGCATGATAGACTGGGTTATTTGCCAAGTGTATACTACTCATGTTGTCACAATAAATGACACATATCCACTGGTAGAACGTCTATCAGAAATACTACCAGCCCAATCAGCATCAGTGTATCCATGCAACTGTATCTGAACCCCAGTCTCATAAAATAGTCCATACTGCAATGTGGACTTCACATACCTGAGTATGCGTCTAGCCGCATCCAAATGTGGTTTCCTTGGAGCCTGCATAAACTGACTTACCAATCCAACAGCATAGCTCAAATCTGGCCTGGTAATAGTCATATAAATCAAACTTCCTACTATGCGTCTGTACATAGTAGGGTCTTCTAGAAGCTCACCTGCATCTGCACTCAGCTTCACATTCTGCTCCAAAGGAACTGAAATAGGCTTACAGCCTGTCATCCCATACTTGGACAGCATGTCCAATCCATACTGCCTCTGCAAGAGCTGTATCCCACTTGATGATCTAATCACCTCAATGCCCAAGAAATAACGCAGCTCTCCCAAATCCTTCATCTCAAACTTCTGCTT
This sequence comes from Lygodium microphyllum, assembly GCF_053477565.2. Lineage (NCBI taxonomy): Eukaryota > Viridiplantae > Streptophyta > Polypodiopsida > Schizaeales > Lygodiaceae > Lygodium > Lygodium microphyllum. Next base: position 25,815,515 of record NC_141157.1, read on the forward strand.
CAATAGCATTTTCACATGAAGGATATCTTCATCACTGTCACCTGTCATAATCAAATCATCAACATAAATGACAAGTAGCATAATACCTTTCTCTGTTTTTCTCACATAAAGTGGGAAATCTGCCTTGGAAATCTGAAAGCCAATAGTGACAAGATACTATCCTATCTTGTCAGACCATGCTCTAGGTGCTTGCTTCAAGCCATACAAGGCTTTCTTCAACCTGCAAACAAACTCAGGATGAACAGCATGCACATAACCTGGTGGCTGCTCCATATAGACCTCTTCTTGCAAATCACCATGCAAGAAGGCATTCTTTACATCCATCTGATGTAAAGACCATCCCTTTGATGCAGCCATAGCAATGACTGCTCTTACGGTTTCCATCCTTGCAACCGGACTGAATGTTTCTTCATAGTCAATGCCATATGTTTGTGCATACCCCTTGACTACTAGTCTTGCCTTGTATCTGTTCACAGAACCATCTGCATTGTGCTTCACCTTATAAACCCACTTATAGCCAATTGCATTCTTACCTTTAGGCAAAGGTACTAACTCCCATGTAGCATTTGCTTCCAAGGCATCCATTTCTTCATCCATGGCTTTCTCCCATTTTTCTTTTCCCATGGCTTGCTCAAAAGAAGTGGGTTCTGGTTCTTGTATCACTTTGACCATATAAGCATAGTGAATGGTTGTAAATCCATCATATTTCAGCCTATCCATAGGATACCTAACTCTGGTTGACCTGCGCAAAGTAGGTTCACTCCCAGGTGCTCTCAAAACATCCCTGGTCTTCCTTACTCCAGGTGTAACAATAGAAGGAATGCCCAACTCATCATCAATGCTCTGTTCTGAGCCACTGGATTCACCATCCACATAAGAGTGACCTGCATTCACATCAAACATGGGCTGATCAACCTTCTCTTTTCCTTTTCGTGATAATATATATATATATATATATATATATATATATATATATATATATATATATATATATATATATATATATATATATATATATATATATATATATATATATATATATATATATATATATATATATATATATATATATATATATATACACACACACACACACACAATATTATCAATCACATTTACTGGTTTATACCAGCTACTCATCTCATCAAAAACAACATCTCTGCTCACTGTAAACTTACAAGTAGAAGGGTTATAGCATCTATACCCTTTTCGCTGCAGAGAGTAACCAATAAAGATGCACTTCTCAGCTTTTGGATCCAACTTGGATCTCAACTCATCTGGCACATGTACATAGGCAATGCAACCAAAAATTTTCAAATGAGAAATATCTGGTTTCCTACCAGTATACCTCTCCTCTGGAGTCATTCCATGTATTGCTGCAGTGGGAGTCCTGTTCATTATGTAGACTGCTGTAGCAACTGCTTCAGCCCAATAAAAATCTGGCAAGTCTTTTTCATTGAGCATGGCACGAGATACCTCTCCAATATGCCTGTTTTTCCTTTTTGCAATTCCATTTTGTTGTGGGGTATGACTGCATGAATATTGCTGCTTTATGCCATGCTCCTGCAGGAACCTTGCAAACTCATTTGAGAGGTACTCTCCCCCTCCATCTGACCTTAGGCATTTTATTTGCAAGCCTGTTTCTTTTTCAACCATAGCTTTAAGGGTTTTGAAATGCCCAAAAACTTCACTTTTCTTTTTCATAAAATACACCCAAAGTTTTTTGCTATAGTCATCAATAAAAGTGACAAAATAATGACAGCCTCCATGAGATGCAGCTTTAGTAGTCCACACATCAGAGTGGATTAATTCCAATGGCTTGTCACTCTCTTGAACATGTCTAGGAAATGGTTTCCTTGCCTGTTTTCCAAACTGACAGGCTTCACATACCTTATGCATTTCTGCAACCTTGAATTTAGGCAAACCTGCAACAATATTTTGGACCTGCATTGATTTAAGTCGCTGTACATTAACATGACCAATGCGTTTATGCCAGATATCAATATCTGCAACTACACCGGTCCCATGTGCAAACATTGCTGCACTCAATTCAGACATGTCTGCATCCAATGTAAACATTCTGCCCTTCTTCTTTCCTTTTGCTATCAAGCGACCTTTATTTTTCATATCCTCAACAAAGCATCCATGAGGATTAAATCTGACCTGCAAGCCTTGCTCAACCATTTGACCAACAGAAACAAGATTCTTGGTGATATTCGGGACATGAAATACATCGGACAGGTATTTCTTTTTCCCATCCTGCATAGACAAAGGAAATTTTCCAATCTGCACAATAGGATGTGCAGTATCATCACCAGTCTCCACAAATCCTGGTTTTTCCATTTTTCTTGCATCCTCCATCCATTCTGCATGACCTGTCATGTGGTTTGATGCACCTGAGTCAACATACCATACATCATTGCTTTCTTCTGCACTTGTCACAGAATTATTCATGTGCTGCACCATAAACAAGTGCTCATTTCTATCATCACCCTGTCTACTAGAAGATGCATAATTCCCTTGTTGCAGTTTTCCATTCATGATGTCATTCTGCTTTTTATAGTAGTCTTTAGCCATATGACCCATTTTACCACAGTAGTAGCATTCAACATTACTGTTTGCATTTTGGCCTCTTTGCCATCCACCACGACCTCTTTGGCTCCCCCTGCCTCTAGAGTTACCACGTCCTCCTCCATAGGACTGGTTTTCTTGAGTTTGCTGCATATTCTGATTTCTACCACAGCCTCCAAATCGGCCTCCTCTACCTCTGCCTCTACCTCTTCCAGCATTTGAGTAGAAGACAGCTTCTTTTGAAGTTCCTCCTGAAGAAGATGCATCACCATTTCTCTGCTCCTCAGAAATTAGAAGAGCAATCAACTCCTCAAAATCAGGAAATCTTTCACGGACGGAAATGGATGTTCGGAACTGTGCATAATCCTTTCCTAGACCATTCAAGGTCACAGAAACTAAATCATCATCTTCCACTGGCGACCCAATGGAAGCAAGTGCATCTGCAATCTTCTTCACCTTCATGTGGTAGTCATTGATGCTCATATTTTCTCTCTGCACATTATGCAACTCTTGCTTGAGCTGCATTTTCCTAGCTTGCGTATTTGTGCTATACATTTTTGACAAAGTATCCCATGCCTCCTTTGGCGTACTTGCATCTTGAATATGCATAATCATAGAGTCTGAAATGTTGATAGACAGCCAGTACATAACTTTCCTGGCTCTCTCATGCCATGCTTTAAATGCCTGCATTTGCTGTTGATTGGGAACATCAGGAAGAACTGGTTCTTCTTCATTTCCTGCAACAAATTCCCAATATCCTTTTCCCATAAGGAAATTCGTCATTCTAAACTTCCATGCTTGGAAGTTGTTCTTGTCAAGCTTTTCAGTGACAATCTATGAGAGAGAATCAGACGCCATTACAGAACACTGCAAAAAATTCTGTCACTGTAAAGAACACAGCTTCAACCTCACAAGGGCAAATCTGCAAAACTGGCGAAAGTGGTATTTGACCACACAGTCACTTCCTAGTGACGATTTTGCATAAACAGGAACCAAGGATGATTCTGAAACTCCCAATGTCTCTGCGCACAAGCATACGATGCAATTTCTACAGTAGCTTTTCACCGACCTGTAGAACTGTGGCTGCACAGCATAAAACTGAGCCTTTTTCTGAGTGCGTGCAGAAAACTTCCGTTTGCAAAACAGGCTCCAAAATGGCCTCAAATCAAAAAAACAAGGTCGCCGAGGGCTAAAGCCCTCGCCCGTAGCATATACTGCCCTCTTGCTTCACCGCGAAGGGCGTCTCAACCTGAGACAATGCACTCCTGCACTTTCCGGCTGTGCTACCTGTAGAGATCTGCTCCCAAAACAGAAAATGAAAGCAATACTGCTCCTCTTACCAGAGCACCGCGAGCTTGGCTTGCTTTCTTGAGCTCCTTACCATGAACAAGGCTCTGATACCATGTCAAGATTGTGGGAGAGAAGGAAGGAGTCTCACTTGTAGCTTTCTTGCTTGCACAATGGGGGAATACACACAGAGGTGGAGGCTGAAAACAGTTTTCCTCTTCTTAGTTGTGTAAGCCAAAAGAACTCAAGTACAAAGAAATAGAAGAACCCTATATATGGGTCTCAAACCAAACTCAACTAACTAAGGTGGCATACTAACTGAGCCACGAACTAGAGTAGATAAGGATAGCTATCATGTAGCTATTATTCATGGGCGGTGTACCAACCGCGTCTACAACTGACAAGTCGGTGACATAAATGCACAACGGTCACCCTGGCATATCACGAGTGGAGCTCGATATCTCAACAACCCTTTCATGATATCTAGGTGGAAATAGTTGATGAGCTTCCACCTATGGATGAAGAATAACTTATTCAGTACATTCATGAGGAGATTATAGCTTAGCACGAAAAGAAAGTTCACTCTTACTCTATCATTGAGTATTTGATCAAGTGGAAGGGTTTACCATTTTAGAAGATTCTTTGAGGTCAAATTCTATTTTGGATGAGTTTTCCTACATATGGGATGTATTAGTAGTAGGTAAGACATAGTCAACATGGGAGCGAGCGAGTTGTGATATAAATATGGTCTAGACAATATATTGTTTTAGAACATATTTTACTTTGCCTAGTTTTTCAAAATATCCTATCTATACAAATGAAAAAAAAAATTATTAGCTACATTTTAACATGTGGTAGACTCTATTTCGATACTTCTATTAAAATATACAATAGTTTTTATTTAATAGGGCCTATTTTTCAGCAAGTTGTCTATTCTTTCCAAAGCCTTTTTCTTGAAGATTTGAAGGCCCCAATTTTTTTAAAAGAAATCTAGATTATGTATATAGAAGAGACTTTCATTTATGTCTTCATTTCAACAAGTATCTCTTCATTACTTGATTCATTTCTTATCCTTTGTACAACTAAAATCAGAGTAATACTATATTTCATCCATCCTGCTTGGCCATTGTAAATTTATTTTTGTGTGCAAAAACCTTTGGGCAAGGATGGATTGTAAGAAGTTGAGAAGATATGTTTTAGCGAGAGAGTTATTAATCATACCTTGTCACACTGACATGGGTATAACAGATGTAACATAAGTATTGACATATTTTTACCATAATACAATTATTGTCTCTCATTTCATCTACTTGTACTCACCTTTCATGGCTTCTCTCTCCTCTTTCCTATCTTTTTAGTATTTCTCTCTCTTTGCCACTCATTCTCTCTCTTCTTTTCTCTCTCTTCCATTCTACTTTCTCTCACATCTCATCTCTCTCCTTCACACAAAGAGCACTTAAAAAAAATTTGTATTAAAATATTTGATAGGAAGGCCCTAATTCAAAGCCTAGTATAAGGCCATTTTTCTAGTTAGATCCATAATCTAGGAATCAACATTGTAACTAATTATCCACATAGACTCTACAAAGGCCTCAAGAGTAAAGTGTGTAACAAGACATAACAATTTTGTATGTGTTTTTCATGTTCAAATTGACCATCATAAAAATATTATAATTATGTAGCCAAAATAAGTCAAGACGACTCAAATTTAAGTTGAGAGGGAAGCTTGAAAAAATAAACTTTATTCTACTTCAAAGCTAGTATAACAATTTTCAATGAGACAAAGTAACATGTCCTATGCATATGTAAAGTACTTCTCTAGAAATATAATATTATAAACAATATTTAATCCATTGGAAGAATGAATCATGCATTGCCGAGCGATTCCTTACAAGTAAGTCCATGGGTGTTGTAGTAATGTGTTTAATATATATTGCATTTTGTTGCGAAGCAACACAGTATGGGGCTTTGATAGGAAGCTTCTTTGTCATTACTTTTTGCCTAGCCATCTTTCCTACATAGTAAGAGATTGGAAACTCAATAAATAAGATAGAGAGTGAAACCCTAATATATAGTGCTTAAACTTTAAGACTCATTCACATAGATGTGCACTCTCTCTTTCTCTCTTAAACAAAAAATGCAGATTGAATGCATTCTTCATCTTACTCTCTTTAAAATTTTCAAATCCTTTACTAACATTCCAAAGTCTTGTTCTTAGCCACTTGGCATGGTTTTCTTTGGCACTTGATACATAGTAATGCGCTTTTTAGTGACATGACGTGATTCAATCATATCTACAACAAATTCATTATTATTTTCATTTACTTTTTTTAACAGGAGTTGAGCATCATCTACTACTATGATATAAGCTCACAATTAACTCATTAATTGGCTTCATTTTTCATTTATACTCTTGTATCAACTTGCTATTGATCTTCTTTCATCAATTTATAGTTTGTCTCCACATACAAGATACCGATATCATGAATAATATCCTACATTGTGATAATCTGATCACTTTTTTGAGTTATAATCCCATTGAATTGCTTCACGTCTCCTATTAGTCATTGTATTTTGAAATTGATGTGCAATGCTGATATCATGATAGTTTATTGTAGTCACTTGGCATACTGTGAACACAAGATTTCTCTTGATCATTGCATTGGCTAGTATAACAAAGAAAGAAATTTTCACCCCATATTTTACTAAGTTTCTAGTTCTTGAGAAAATTGGAGGCTTACTAGTTAGGGGATCAATTGGGTAGATTTCCTCATCAATCCATAGGTCCATATACTTTAATCCCATCTACTTATAACTTTGTAGAAATTGAGGGTTGACATTGGTATGCTTTATTGTTTTGAATAATGGGGCATACTCAAGATCTATATCAATATTATCCCTTGTGTGACAATCCCTTGGTAGAGACTACATGTTTTAATGTAGCATTGGCCAATGATACTAAAGAGAGACCATTTGGATTCTTCAAGGATTGATTGGTCCAAATTGCGAGTGTCTAAACTTCATTATCATGGAGGAAGTGAACTAGATCACACAATATTGCTAGATATATGTTGAGTGTGCCAAGGTGCTCCACATTAATATGAATATATATTAATGAAAATAGGGGGTTTGATGTTTATGAAGTTAGACTAGAGAGGGAGAGATGATGCACATAGATATTAATGGAAGTAGGTAAGTTGAGTCTATGGATGTAAACTATAGAAGTATAGATAGGCATATAGAGATGTTAATGGAGATAAAATAAAAAGGTATAAATAGACACACAAAGATGTTAATGAAAATAGGATAGAGTCTATGGAGGTAAAGTGAAGAGGCACGAATACATACATGGAGGTAGACATATAAAGACATTAATGAGAACATGGGGTAGACATATAGGTAGACATATAAAGATTGAAAAAGCATAGATAGATACATAGAGATGTTAATGGTATGAGGGTGTTTGTTTTTATGGAGGTAGATTAGAGAGTCATATATAGACACACATATATGTTAATGACAGTAAAGGTTTTTATATCTATGGAGATAGACTAGAGAGGCAGAAATAGATACATAGAGATGTCAAAGGAGGGCATGTGGCTTAGTTTGTGAATGTAGGATGGAAGGATATATAGAGATGTGAAGGGAAATGGAATAGTTGAGTGTGAAGGGAGAATGCACAAACACAAATAGATTAATGGTGAGCCTCAAGGTAGTTCATTATGTTAAGTTGGATAGACATAGAAAAAATCTCACAATAGAGTTGTCAAAGAGTAGTAAAATAGAGAAGAATAGCTTAGAGAGAAGGGATTCATTAAAATTTTCTATATTAAAAAATAAAATTTATGTCCAAAAATATTTCTTTAAACAAAAATTGACCAATAGGTTTGTTTATTCAACAAAAGGGAGAGTATTAAAAATCCCTAAAAAATCTTAAAAGGAACTCGTGAAATTGTATTTTTCTTACTTTTTCTTTAAAATGAATTTCTCAATATCTATTGATCATTTCACATTCAAAACCAAGCACCACACTCCCATAAGTAACTTTTTTCAACATATAAAAATTAGTTTAAAAAGGGTTATTGAATGAGGAGATAGAAGGAATTTGAGTAAATTCTTTGTGGATAATATAAAAGAGGAGAAACAAGATTGTAAACATGGAGAGAGAAGAGGATTATTTAACTATTATTCTCTCCACTTTTTCTTATTTTAAGGAGAGGGACTAAAACGCCAAATTTTGAGTTCATTCTTTTCTAATGGGATAGAACCTTGATCCTAGGATAAGAGAAACAATATTTTTTCTTTCAAGAAAGAGCAGTTTTGATTATGGTAAGACTTATAAGAGCAATTATTTGACATGGCTTATAGCAATTGGCAATCACCCTAGTGATAGCTACTATATGACCCATCATCATGAGTCCCTATATTCAATACTTGGTCATGTGGCTATAGATTACTTTTTTTACAACTAAAGAGAGCTATAAGTTACTGTTATGGATCAAGGGTTGTGGGGTGGCCAAATGGCACAATGTTTATTGGAGTTAATTCATTTTGAAATCAAGAATGTTGTAAGTTGCCATTATGGAGGAAGGGTTGTGTGGCCCCCGAGAGGTTCACTATAGATGTTGTATGGTATCACGTGAGTGTAAGGTAGGGGGGTTTTCAGAAGGGGACACTTAAGCGTATACATTAGAGGTAGACCCCTCTTAATTTCCTATATTGAACTTAAATTTAAGGAGGGGATAGAGGGGAAAAAGAAGGGGGATGCATTTGATCACCTCTCTCCATAGATTGGTTTCTCCATGGCATCACCACATGTTTGGTCAAACAAGTAAAGAGTCTTTGGCTGCTTGATTAGCACCACCTTCTCCAAGCTAGATGTCACATGTATCGCTCGAAAAGGTCCTCAAAGCTCGAATTTTCCTAATTATTTCTTGCCCTCCTGGTGAGCACTTTTTATGGAAGACCACTAAATCTACAACAAGGTTACCAATATACTCCTTCAGAGCTGAATCCTTCCATCGATCCACATATCGAGCTCCTCCGTGCCTTGATGCAAACTCATCTATATATACTATGTCATGAATGACAAAGTCAAATCAAACAATATATTTAGCAACTAACCTAGAGTCATCAGAAAGCGATGAAACTTGACGGTAGGGTGTGTTGAAACTTGACAGAAGGGTTTGTTAGGTCCTCGGAGTCCACTAGTGAAATCTTGGCCAAAAATGATGCCTGCAATTGGCCTGTCCAAAGTCTAGTGTCTAGGCCTAGTGTGGGCCGAGATGCCAAAGTTGCCCTATCCAATGTCTGGCGTCGGAAGTTTGGCATCTGGGCCTAATGTGGGCCTAGATGCTAGACTTCCAACATTGGGCCCAAACGCCAAACTTTATATGTCTAGCGCCTGGGCCCACACTGGGCCCAGACGCCAAACTTCACACAGGTAGCTGCAAGCATCATTGTTGGCCAAGATTTCATCAATGGACTCCGGGGGACCCAACATACACTTCTGTCAAGTTTCATCGCATTAAAATATATGGTAGTTAGAAATCTCACCTTCTCCAGATAATCTTGTATCTTCATTTCCTCGTGTGTCAGGGAGGCTAGGGTCTTGGTTCGAACAAATCATGCTATAGTGCTTCAAATTCAATATCTGACACAAGGTAATCTTCTTCAACTGAGGTAATATGCTCATGTGCTACTATGATGGCACTCACAGTATCTAAGCTTGTAATCATAATCGATTAGGTCTTCCATTGAATCCTGACTAGGATAGAAAATAACTCTTCTTCCTTCATTTCCAAGTATTGCAGTACATCTGATAGAAGCAAGTATTGTACACTATCTACTTCAATGGGCGTCAAGGAGGCAAGGTTGGATTTGTCGACTTTGGCTGTTTTGAAGAAGATGGCACCATGAGAGCCAACCCTTGCTCTACCACCACTCGATGTTCCTCTTCAATATTTATGAGCTCTTCAATCGGTTCTTCTCTAGTGTATGTGATAGAAACAACCTGTGGAGTTGTAACTTGATCGCTCTCCTCCTCTAGGGGGGTGTATCCAATGCGAGGTAAATTGCAAATGCACAATCACACTCCACGAGATCCAAAGGTGATATACCTAGTGCACTTCCCATGGGAAGAGTGCATACTTTGGGCAAAGGCTAGGGCCCACATGGGCCAAACACCTATTCACCACTTTTTGGTGATTCTTCCCTGCCTGAAATACTATGAGCTGTCCTAGAGGCATCCAAGTGATGTCGGATCCCTCGATGGAGTATGTGCATGTAGCAATGGCACTCAAAAAGTCATCCAAAACTTGAAGGGGGTGATCCAGTAATGAGAGTATGCTTTCAAGGTTGAAGTTCTTAGAGAAAACTTGGAATATCTCGTCACCTTGGTTGGCAAAGATAGTCTCGTGGATCCACTTATCAAAGTGTGCGCGAGCATCCATCGTAGCAGGTAGGAGGAATGTGGTGGATAAAAAGAGATGAAGAGAAAAAGTGTGAAATGAAACAAAGAAACAAGAAATAAACTAGTTCTACCTTAAAAACCTTAAGTTTTAAACCATTAAGGGTTGTTCGCATACACTATTTAGTTATGGCTTTACTTACGTATTTGTAAAGTTTACATGCATATGTAAATGTGTTGATGTGGAAAGTATATAACAAGTGTATGATTTTGCATAAATACCATAATCTTTAAATATTGCAAGTTTGTAAGCGACAATATTCTATTGGCCAAAAAAATCCAAAAATTTATAGGTGTTGGATATTACAACTTGTGGTGTTGGGAATTTTTAGGGAGACTCTACAATTTTTAAAATATGTGGAGCCACACACTTTCCGTTGTCAAAGAGTTTTCTATTCATGATATAAATCATAGAATTTTTATGTTTGCAGAAGAACTTCATTAGGATTCACATGAGGAACTTTCATACATAATTCAGTCATTATTACCCAACATCCGACTTAGATATCACTTAATTTCATAAGTTCTTTTGTAACTGTCATACAATTTTCAGTTGTACCATATATATTGACAAAAATTAAGTCTATGGGAACCCACAACTTGATCAACTGGAGGTAATTGACAGTCTACAGGCTACAGTCTACAGGCTAAGTCACATTGGTTCAAGAGGAAACTTTGCCTAGAAATCAAGAGAAGTGTCAAAAGTCAACTAGGTTTGCATGGGACCTAGAATAATGGACTTATATGACTTATAAGTGACCTAAATGGTCAAACTGAAGTGTTAGAGTTGAAGGGAATGCAGCCCGCATTTTTCGACGCAAAAATCAGGCTTGCATACCTGTGGCAAATGGAGGATGAGCTGTGGGCTATGGTGCATGCTCCAAAGCATGCAAACTCAAGGAAAATTGAAGCTGAAGAAGGAGATACAAACAAAAAAGGTGAGAGCTCTTCTTGACCATCCATTTGGTATGATGAAAATGAGTGGTATGATAGTCCATAAAAGGGGGAAACCTGAGGAAAAGGATTCGGCCTGCTCTTATGTACGTCTTCTTCTATTATTTTACCATATTCATGGTCCAATGAAGCCCGTCTTGTACCCAAGTACTTGAGTGACTTTGGGGAAAGCAAAGGGGATGATTTTGACGGTGTATGGGATGTTTTGGATTGAAAAAACTCAGTCATAAATAGGGCAACCCACTATTCTTGTCCATTTTTATGAGAAAACAAGTGATCTATGTGGTTGTAAGAGAAGGAATTGACCTCTTAACATCACGGCTTCATTTGTGAATGATTAGAGAAGCTTATTATTGGGATTATGTGCACTTTTGGAGCTTGATTATGGGCTGGAAATTACTGTTTTAAAATAAGGCTGAAGTAAATTTTATGCTACCATCAAAATACTTGTATCTTGGAGTTGTTGTCCATGAATATTCATGAAATAGAAACCGTTTGAGCTCGCATTTGGAGTATGCATTTGGATTAAATCTGAGATAATACCTAAATGTATTGGCTTATTATCCGCATATGCATTTGATGTAATCAAGACAAAGTCTTTTATTCCATTCATGTATGCTAAGTAAAAGAAAAATCTTAAGGTCTTCTTCTTCAACTAAGTCATCTCAAAAACCCAAATCTTAACAAACCCCAATCTTTTCTCCCTCTCCTAACCTTGAATCCCACACTCCTCTTCTGCTCTAAACCCCGGTGGAAGACCTTCAACCCCCAACACAGCGACAGTGGTGAACCCAACGTGAAGGTCAGCCGTAGAAGAGGAAGTACAATGGAAGAATCATCAAGTTCGGGAGGAGATGCCTTGCAGCAGTTGGTTCGCCTGATGCAACTGCAACAATAGTGGAGACAAGATGAAGAGCGGAATGAGGCCACTGCCATTAAGGCTTTGGAAGTAGTTGGGCAGGAGCTCAAGCAATTTAATAGGCAAAATGTGTCCTCTTTTATCCACCTCTATACTAACAAGATGGTTTTCTTTGGAGTTCCTCATCATGCTTGGAGCCGATACTTTGCGTGTTTGGCTATGCATGGCCTCCAGGACTGGATTCATGGTCTTTTTCAAAAAGATGCGGGATGGTCTGCATTCAAGAAGGCTCTTCGAGAAGAATTTTTTCTTGAAGATTCTAGCCTCATGACGAAGAAAGTCTTCATTGAATGGGTTGAAAGGCCCAATAAGAGACTAATTGCCACTGCTCTTCACCGCGAATTTGAAAGAAAATTTGCTCAACTAGATCCTGACGATCAACAGGGTATGGAAAGCTAGAAGATTGAATTGTTTCTAAAGGTTGCGAATCCTTTTCTTCAAGAGAAGCTAACTGATCGGCTTGAAGATCCTGACTCTGAGATGGGATTGAAGACTGCTTGGAGTGATATCACTGAAGTAGTTAATATGGTTGCTCGAAGAGAGCTGGTGTGCCTAAGGTGGGGGTCTATCTCTGCACCAACTGAATCCATGAAGGAGCCTGTTCTTGTATCTTGACCTCCTGTCTCTATGACCGAGCAACCAAGAAATCCTGTTGTTCCACCTCCAAAGAAGAATCTCATGGACGAGTTGATCAAGAGCATGCGGGATCTCCATCTTAATCTAACGGAGATTAATTCCAAGGTGGAAAGGCTTGATGTGAAAGTGGAAGAAAGAGGATGGACAACTGCCCAAAGACCCATACGAGAAGGCTTCAAAAGACGTTGTATCTGGTGTGATAGCCTACAACATGATAAGAGGGAGTGCAGTGCATTCCGTGAAGCTGAAGCACAAAAATTAGTCTTTTGGAAGGATGGTAAAATTCATGCAACCAAAATCGGGCTTCCTCTTGAGCCAAATTTCGGTAATAGTGGCATGAAGAAAATACTGGAGGATTTGGCAACAAGAACAGCCTATGCAGCTGTTGATGCAGCTACCTATGGGCTGCAAATTGGGCCAACTAATGAAATTGTTAAAGCATGTAAAGCTTATGCAAAATCTAAAGTGTGGATGCAAGCCTTAGATCGTATGGAGTGAGGTAAGGCAACCAAAGATGATTTAACTACTGTCAGTCAATGCATTCGAGGAAGACCGGATGGACCAAGCCAGTTGATTCATTTTTAGTTTTCGCTCGGTTGGTTGAAATTAATAATCATGAAGCTATGATAGAAGAAAAGAGATGAAGAGATGAAGATGTTGCGATGGTCCCTCCTCTTCGGGGCCAACTAAACGTGTGATAAGAAGTAAAGCGGATCAGCAAAAGGCTGCTGAAAATCCACCACCACCAGAGTTTGATATGGGAAATGCCCCACAAGCAAAGAAGACGGAAGGAAAGAGAAAAGGTAAACATCCTAGCTACAAGCTTTAGTCTGACATAGAGACTGCGACGGATCTCAAGCGGATCCTAGAAGAAAGGATTCTAGGAAGCAGAATTGAATTTACATTGGGTGAAATTCTCGGAATTGCAAAACGAGGATTTCATAATGTAATAATTGATGTAATTAAACGAAAAAGACAATATGTTGGTGAGGAAACTGAAGAATCTATGTATGTTTTTTTGTAAGCACTTTATGTGTATTTTCAGGATGAAGAGAAGCTGAATACTCAAGGGATTCGATTGGAGACAATCAAAGAATTGATTGCAACCATAGAAGCCAAAGATGAAGACATCTATGAAGCAGAAATTGATGAAGCTATTACAGATAATGTTATGGTAGGATCTTCTCAATCTAAAGAGCAACCCATGCAAAAGAAAGAAGCTCGTCTTCACAACATGCAAGAAGAGATTGATGCTCATTTTATTCCTAGTAGTCACTACTCCCGTACCCATTGGGCAAGGATGACCACCGAAACCATTGTCAAGATTGGAGAAAGAGAGACTCCATGCATTGCCCTTATAGACCATGACTCAGAGATCAACGTCATGTCAAGAAGTCTCTACGAGAACGGCGGATGGCCCATAGATGTTGACCCAGGATGGTGCATGAAAGCAGCCAATAAGTCCTCTAGCACTCTCTATGCAGCATGTCCTTATGTACGGGTTACTATTGGTAATGTAAAAGATGAATTTCATTTCTTTGTTCAAGATTCCTGTAGCTATCCTATCATTCTTGGACAGCCTTTTATTTCTGAATCTCGTTTGGAGACAAAGTTCCTTGATGATGGTTCATCATATGCTCGGATAAGAAGTAAGGATAATGGCAAAGCTGTCCAATTTCTGACTATATGTATAAATCATCACCGGAATAGAGATCGATTGAGAGATCATCTTGAACCTCCTAATGCCTGAGAATTTGAGGGTTTTCGGGTAGCACTGCTGTAAGTGGAGGCTATGGCGGTGCTTCATGTCATAAAAATTTGCCTCCACATATAAAGGGGGCTATGCCAAAAGCTGACTTGTAGGTTTTTACGGCCAACAGTGTGGGTTGTTATAAGCAGTTTTCAGCCATGAATAGGGCTGAAAGAAAGTATTTATGTCATGTGGAATGAGAGTTGAAGCAAATTGATGTTTTGGCTAAAAATGAAGAAATTTCAGGGCTATTTCATGGGTTGATTTATAATGATACATTGGCTGAAATACATGCAGCTGTTCATGCAAAAAATCAGGCTGGAAATCAGTCCATACAGGTATGCACATTGGATATTTATGACATAATTCAAGAATTTGCAGATCAAGAAGCTTTTGGACAGCCAAACAAGGATGAGGTAAGAATAGAGACAAAGTATAAGACAGTTGACAAGAAGGTCAAGCCGATGGCAACTCCACTACCTCCCGAAAGTGAAGGACTGGCAGAAAGGGTATCCAAACAGCCAAGCCTTCGTAATCCCAAAGATATTGGTCACCAATTTACAACTGAAAGTTTACAAGAGCTAAAAATTGGCAAAGACTCTTTCCTCTTGCCAGCTGAAAAGCAAGTCTTCATGCAAATATTAAAGAAATATGGAAAAGCTTTTTCATTTCAGCCTCATGAAATTGGCTGTGTGGATCTAAGTGTTGTAGCACCCATGGTGATTTTCATAGTCCCACACGTTCCTTGTAATCTTAAACTAATTCCGGTACCAAGGGCTCATTTGCCTAAGTTACTGGAGCTTTTAAATGAAAAGATAAAGATGCGAATATTGGATCCATCTTCAGCTCTGTATTCCAATCGATGGTTTACCGTGCCTAAGAAGAATGGATCTTTGTGATTCATTCAAGATTTACAGCCTCTCAATAAAGTCACTATTAGAAATGTTGGTTCGGGGCCAATTGTTGATGAATTTGTTGAGGCTTTTACAGGTAGAGCAATTTATTCCATGGGTGATTTATATTCAAGTTATGACCAATTTCAGCTTGCTTTGGAGAGTCGAGACATTACCACAATGAAGATGCCTCTTGGTTTAGTCCGCATGTGTACTCTACCTCAAGGAGCTACAAATTCAGTAGCTCACATGATGAATGCCATGCATAAAGTATTGAGAGATTATATTCCCCAACTAACTCTTCCTTTCCTTGATGATGTACCAATCAAAGGATGTGAAATTCATGAGAAGAATGAAGAACTCAATGAGCTTGGATGCCGCAAGTTTGTTTCCAATCATATTAATGATTGTGCTCAAATATTGTCTAAATTGGAAGAAGTCCATCTTACTCTGTCAGGTGCTAAATCTGTTTTTGAAGTCAGAGAAGTTCTTGTGGTAGGGCATATGTGTGGTCCATATGGCCAAAAGCCTTCTCCAACCAAGATTGATGCTATCAACAAAATGCGAGAAATATGCACACATTTCGCTCATGTTGTGTTTATATGGGAAAAAGAGCATACTCAAGCTATTCAAACATGTGTTTTCTATCTTATTTGGATCCCACATTTCGCTCATGTTGCTGAAAATCTTTATCAACTAATAAGAAGAGGCCAAAGGTTTATATGGAAAAAAGAGCATACTCAAGCTATTCGAAAATTGAAGAAATTTCTAATTTCTACCCCCACCTTAAAGAGGGCTAATTACTCTAATGGACAGCCTATCATACTCACAGTAGACACAAGTCCTATTGGGATAGGATGGGCAGTCGGTCAAGATGATCTTGAGGGCAACAGATATGCAATTCCAATGTGTGTGCTTGCTACATATTAGGCGACCTCGCTAAAGTGTCAAATCCACTTCTCCTAGAGAAAGAGGTGAAGGGGGAGTGGATCATTTTTTAAGCAAAGAAAGAACTTATATTTTCATCGGAAGCTGGCCCCTCCTCTCCAACAATGAAAAAGCCAAGGAACAATTGAGAGTTCTTATTGGCTATCGGCTTTTTGTATCTACCATCACTAACAGCCATCACATGTATTCTTCTTGATGAATATAAGATAATTTACTTTATCCCTACAAATAAATATTTATTAAATAAATGTGTGGTTCGTATAAGTGTGATGATAATGTGTGGTATGTGAATGACATATTTGCATAAGTTAACATAATTCAATGCGTAGTACTGCACTTGCGATTGTGTAAGTGTGACGATAATGTGTTGTACGTGAATGATGCATCCACATACATTAACGTAATTCAACGTGTAGTACTGCACTTGTGATTGTGCATAAGTAATAACATAACTTGTATCTGTACGTATTACTAATTTCGATGCGTTCGTACCTTAAACAAAAATTAAGAGCCATTTGTTTCAAGAAAAAGAACAAAACAACTTTACTTAATTATTTGAATTCAGTACACATCGCATGAGACATTATTTATATATAAATAAATATTGCAATGTGGCATAGTATACAAAATTTTTTAGCCTTCCAAGATATTATGACGCTATAACACTCATTACAAACCTTGCAACATTAATCTAGTAAACTATGGCGGAGTCCCCTTGCCATGTCGAAGCCGAATGATAAAGTTTATGTCTTTATCTATGATTGTGACATGCTTTGCATGGATGGCTGCAAGCTGTGTATCATGGAACAAGTCGATGAGAAACCCCTCTGCAACTGTTTATAGGGCCTCCATAGCTACAGTAATCCACCTTCCTGCTGGGCAATCCTACACTCGTGCCCAAAATCTTCCTATCCCTTTTAGCTCCAAGTCTTGCATGATTTCTCGAACAACCTTATGAAAAGAAATTTTTGGGATGAGAAGCTCATATCTGCGTTGGATTTTTCTTCTCTCTCAAAGGGCGACAATGCCCGGTTTCCATCTTCTTTTCTTTGTGGTGGTCCTTGTGCTCTATGGGGAGCACCTGTTGCTGCACTAGAGGAGGCTCCACCTTGTGCTCTAGGTGGCGGGCCTTGGCGTGATGTCTTCCCGGGGCCAAAATGATGATATGCTTGCTTGGTGCATGCCATGCAAGCTCGAGGAGGGCAAGATGGAGAAGAGATAGAGGTTGGGGATGGGAAAATGGAGGAAGCAAAGAAAGAAAGATTTGAAACTGAGAAGAAGAATGAACTTTTAACCCATTTAAACTCCAAAACCGGGTTAATGTAGCTTCATACGCACTGTCCATTGTGTGATCGTAAATCCATAACCTTTTATCGGAATGCGGTGAAACTTCACACGTGCATAGGTTAGGTGGCTAAGAGCTCTTTTTTTAAAAAAAAATGCCTACAAACCCCTGGTATGAAGTCTGATGTCTAGAGTCACTTTCCTAACAGTGGCTCTAGATGCCAGACTTCGGACCAGGGATTTTTAGGGGTTTTTTTTTTTAAAGGGCTCTTAGCCACCTAATGAGTGTGTGTGCCAAGAAAGTGGCTCCAGATGCCAGACTTCAGACCAGGGGTCTGCGAGCTTTTTTTTTCAAAAAAATTATAATTTGAGCTCTTGGCCATCTAACGAGTGCGCGTGTGAAGTTTGGTTACATTCCGATATAGTTTAGTATTTTAAAAATTATCCCACACCAAAATTATGGATGGATTGATAATTGATATATCAACATTGCGACTACTGGCCCTTAGAAACTTCGCCCCACATCACGAGTAAAGTATGCAACAAGAAATGGCAAATTTTTGCATGTTATTCCTATTGAAATTGACAGTGCTAACAAAAACTGTAAGTAAGAATTGAAAATATAGCAAAGATGCACAGTCAAAGTTGAGAGCGAAGGACAATTGTAAAATTTTTAATTCATATTTTAAGGTGCATACAATAGTTTTGCATTGGGACATAGTCATATGTCCAATGCACGAAGATAACACTATACAAAAAAAGATAACATTACAAATTGTGTTCATTCCATTGGAACGAATGCATCCTTCAATACTTGAAGATTTCTTACAAGTCGGAAGTCCTTGGGAGTTATAGTGATGTGCTTTGCATGTATTGCATAACGTTGAGCATCAATCATCGAGTCAACTAAAAAGGCCTCTGCAACACACTGTAGAGCATGAAGACATTCTTTTATGAAGCGATCAGGTCTATCCTGATATTGTGCCAAAAACCACCTCCTGCTTTCTGTGCAATAGAGTCTTGCACAATCTCGCGAACAAGTCTCAAGAAGCTCTGCTTTGGAATGATGAGATCAAAAGACTGTTGATACCTCCTAATTTCTCTCAAGGCCACTATACCTGGCTTCCAATTGCATTTCTTGTGGGGATGCTAAGGAGGAACCTTGTGAGGGCGGCTTGAGGAAGGTGGATTAGGTTGAGAAGGGGATGCATCTAAGCTAGTAGATGCTCCAAGGGGCTGAACACGATATGGGGCTCTGAGCGGAAGCTTATTTGCAACTACCCTAGACCTAGCCATCTTTCCTGCACAAGAGATGTGAGAACTCAATGAATAAGATAGAAACTGAAACCCTCTTTTATATAACCCTAAACTGTGAGACTCATTCACATAGATGCACACTCTCTCTTTCTCTCTTAAACTATGAATTGCATTCACACTGAACACATTGGTCATCTTAGTATCTTAGCTCTCTTTGAACCCATTTGCTGCCTTGTTGAAGCCTTGTTTCTAGCCACTTGGCATGGTTTTCTTTGGCACTTGAGGCTTCATAACACACTCTTTTACTGACACGATGTGATTCCATCATGTCTACAACCGATTCATCAACACTTTCATTTACTCTCTTTTGCGAGACTTTAGCTTCATCCGCTACTATAATCCTATACCACCAAGATGGCAATTGAATCACTGGATTGCTACCATTCACCCCTCCATCGTGATTAGTTTTTCTTTGGTATACACCACGCACTATCCAATGTGAATTTTTTATCCCTTGTGTGGACCAAATTTCGATGCTTCCCTTTTTTGCAAAGTATGGCCCATGTGCCTCAAGGATATGCTACAAAGACACATATCACACATGAGTAAAACTATGCTCAATAGTTTATACAATTCATACAATTTTAAAATATTAACTTAGTATGCACCATTTAATGTGTGATAGAGCTTTTGCCCTATGCTTCCACCATGTTTTTGTAGAAGTTATGCACAACATTGATAAATTCTTGCTTATCTTCATTGTTAAACACCATCTTGCAAAGTAAGGGAGCCAATTTGTTAAGAATTATCCAAACATTAGCTTTGTCCAATCTTGTTTTTCCTCTATTACTTCGATCAGGAACTGCAAAATGTAACTTTTTCCACCCATCGTAGTGTTGCGGCCTACAAACCATGACATTCCCTTCCTCATTGATGGGTGCTGAGAGAAACTTCCTAGCCTTTGCTCCTCCAAAGCAAGGCTTTTTTAGTAAGTTACCAGATTTTCCTGATCTCTTCTCATCTTTTTCAATCGTCACTTGATGCTTGTGTAGCCCAATTTTGTATAGCACTCGGTCCATATTCCTACACATTGCAATGGCTTCTTTTTTAGGTTGCATCCTATAAGCAAAGCAAATGTATTCATATACAAGTTTCTCCATGATTCAGAAAAAAGCATGCAATGAAAAAAATGTGAATACAATCCAAGGGAATGTTGAAGATGGGCTTGCAAGTGGGATCTTCTCTATTGCACGTCGGTGCAACACTTGTCACCCTTCACCAGTTCTTCTTTTCGTCCTTTCCTTCTACCCTCTCTATCAAGCAATATAGGCATGGATTCTTTGTATTTGCACCATTGGAGATTCCACACATGCATTTTAAAGTTTTCAAGTCTCCTACAAGATGCCATTCAACCAAGTATTGACCATACCCTTCAACCGAGAGCATCTCACCATATTCCTGACGATTGATGATGCTTGGAATGCTTGTGTGCATAAAGAACAATTACAGCACCTCAACTGTTTCCTTAGGAACTTCAAATGCAACGAGCCACCACACATGGCACTCAGATTGAACACTAAAGTTCCATGGGTTGTTCTTGTCAAATTGTAAAGCTCTATTCATCAGAGTTACACCAACTCTTTCAAGCTTTACTCCTTTGATGACCTCACTTTCATCTAATTTTATAACAAACTGCAATTTATCATTACATTCCTCAACAAACATATTGTAGTACATTACCATTGCCGACTGCATATTATTCAAATCTAAATAGTAATTGTTGAGTTCAGTGAACTTCATCTCATATGCATTTTTTGTCCCAACCTTTAGTGTTTCCACACATTGAACATGCATGGGATCTCCTATCAACTCCAAAACCTTTGTATTAAGTTGTCGTCGGGCCTCTTAACTTTGAAGGTTGAGGAAGAGGCACGATTCTATTTCTCTTCAGCACACGACCAAACCCAGCCTTCACACCTTTGAATATCTTTGAGTAAGTCGTTGTGCTAATACCGGCCCTGTCACAAATAGATTGTGCATCTACAGCTGAGAACTCATTTGACACATCTTTTAATGTGCACTAAATCACCTTTTTCTTCACAGCCTTAAACTTAGGATTTCTCAAAGCGTTTTCCAATGTACTTGCCTTCAGCAATCTACTAATGCATGATCCAACCTCACCCTCACCTAGGTTCTCTTTCTAAGCTACCTTACATGCTTTGATACGTCGCTTCCACTGGCCACTATTCACAATCAACTCATTGATTGGCTTCTTCTTTCGTTTGCACTCATGTGTTAGCTTGCTATTGATCTTTCTCAAGTCATCCAATTATGCCTTTACCTCCTCATATGAGATACCAATGTCATGGATAGTGTCCTACAATGAAATAATTTGATTGTTTTGTTGAATTATAGTGTCATTCAACTATATCACTTGTCCAATGAGCTATTGTATATGAAGTTGATGTGCAACGATCACATCATGGCAATTTTTTATGGTTTCTTGGAAATTTATAAATAGTTTGAACGCCTAATCATTGAGCCACCTAGTATAACCGACTAACCCATTTTCACCCTCGCACACATACTTCAGCAAATTTGTGATTCCTGAGAAATTTGGAGGTGTTGCAAGCAACGGATGCGTGGTTTGCGCATAGTGAATGGAAGAATCTCCCTCTTTCTCTCTTTTACTCATAAAATTGCATACGACTCGTGAGAAATTGAAAATAGACTAAAAGAGAAGGTAAAGTAAGATGAAACGAATCAAGATTGGGTTCAATCTCCCCCCGACATGAAGTGGGAAGCTCCCTTCATGCCGTATTTATAATAATATTATGAAATCTTGTTTGCCCAAGATTTAGGCCCTTTGCAATCACTCTTTGCATAAAGAGTTTGAGTGAACTGAAAAAGAGATAGAGTAATCTAAATTAATGGATGCTAGCAGTTGTGCATCCCACAACTCTCTAGAACCATTAATATTTTATTGGACATATATTCTAAAAATATATTTTGCTAATAAATATTTACATAGAGGCTATGCATATGCTTTTTAAGAAATAGTGGTGTGTCTAATATAATAATCCAATAATTACTAAATAAATTATTGAGGAAATAATCTTTAGAATGCTTGCGCGTGGCGCACCTTTCCAATTCGCCTTGCTCTACACATCAGCTGCCAAAAATTGAGAACATTATGTTAGAATAATAACCAAGTGAATAATTGTAGCTAGCCACATAAATCAATTAATTTGGAATTCCATACAATAATAAGTCCACGAAAACGTTAATACGCATGTGGATAAATTGGTACCACCCAGGTTCACACTTGCATCGATGCTCGGAAAGGATAGGCATCCCCATCAACCTTCCACCTAAGACAATTCTTAGGAATGTGCCCCACATTGACGAAGAACCATTTAAGTTGCTCATCCCGCTAGCATACACTCAAAGGAGAACCATTTAAGGTGCTCATCCCTTTGCGTAGGTGCCACCTGGCAACATGAGGTCTATTGTTCAAGGGGTCAATTGGGTAGATTCCCCCATCAACCCACAAATCCACATGTTTCAATCCCATTTTCGTGTAACTTTGTAAAAACCTGAGGGATGACATTGCTATGCTGGGTTCTTTTGAATAATGGGCATATTCAATCTCTACCTCAATATGCAACTCCTTTCCTGTATTCATTTTACTATTAATAGAAACGGGAGCCTACATGGTTGTTCCAAGAGGTAGAGTGCAGATGCACAGAGAGGCACACAAAGGTGCCAAGGGAAAGGAGGGTGTAAGTAATTCACTCTGTTAATGAAGGTTGCATAAACATAAAGAAGAGGTTACAATAGAACCATGAGAGAGTATAGATATGGAGGGAAATAGCTCAGAGGGTAGGGATGTCTAAGACTTTTCGTATTTTAGATATTTCTATTTTGCCTCCAAAAACACAAAATTTGACCAGTTGGTTTGTTTTTTGACCAAAAGCTAGAATATAAAAAATCCCCAAAATATCTTAGAAGGAACTTCTGAAATTTCATTTTCCTTGTTTTCGATTAAAAAATCAATTACCTCATATCTACTAATCATTTTGCATTGAAAATGAAGCACCACACTCTTGTAACTAACTCCTTTTTTAATATAAAATTTGGTTGAAAAAGACTTCTTGAATGAGGAGAGAGAAGGAATCTGAGTATATCTTTGTAGATAATATAAAAAAGGCAAAATGAGATTGCAAAAGTGGAGAGAGAGGAGGATGATTTTACTATTCTTCTCTCCTCTTTTCCTTATTTTAAGGAGGAGAGAGAGGGGGCTAAAAGGACCATTTGTGAGTTCATTTTTTTCCTAATGCAAAAGCTCGGGGAAGTTACTATAAGCATATCCTCTACATCACGTGCATTCAAGGCTTATTCATAAATATCCTTATATGTGAATTTTTCCTAAATAAAACATACCATTTTCTATTCAAACTATAAATAAGCCCTTTTTCTACATCCTTTTGTATGTAAAAAATGTTATTTTAAAAATACATTATTTTGAACCCATGTGATGCACACATATATTCATGAGTAACTTAGTCGAGCCCAAAAGAGCCATCTCCCCCTGTAATTCACTAGAAGAAGAGAATCTTTGTTAGTGTCATTGAGATTGTTGTGATATACCTTTTGCAAGCCCTTCATATTGGTGATTTCCCTCTCTACTTGGACTGACTGAAACTCCCTAAAATATGGTGCTTTGTCTTAATGTGATTGCTATGGCGATTCATGCTAGTGACTCCTACTTTCTTTTTTTTTTTGATGTGATGCAAGGGAGTACTAACATTGATGCTAGTTCCTAGAGTGGTTGTTATCGACATATCATACCTTTGTAGACCTCGAAAATGGCTTAATTCCATGCAATAAACAATTGTCCTTGTAAGTCTAAATGGAGATGTGAACTTGATGTTGTATAAAGGCTTGCATTGAGGCCTTTAGACTAAATATTTGTTTCTCTACTTGAAATATATGGAACACCCAAACTAATTGCACCTTGTTTTGACCAAATAGTTGTACAAAACTTGGATGGCACAAACTATCTACTTTTGTGCTATTCTTAAATAGCATGACCTTTCATTTTATACCTTCATAGTTGCTATATGCCTCTGTTGGTATAGTGAATCAGTACCTATGACAAAGGTTGTTGTTGCTGCTACTACTACTTAAGTTACCATGTTGGCTACCTCTATGGCACCTCTGATTCATAGTAATCACGCTTTCCAGAGCCACTGGTAATCTTGCTTCAAGTCAACACCCAACACCCACTATAACCTCATCAATTGCATTTATTTGGAAAACCATTCCCATGTTTGTCTCTCAAATCCCCTTGTATGTTCATGCTCTATGTGTCAATAATTCTCTTTAACACCTAAAGTGGAAGAAAATACAAAGGAGCTTACCCATTCTATGTTGACTATCTATTCTGCAAAGGCATTCACCATGCGCACTTAACTAGATCATGTTTCAAATTGAGATGGCTACCACTTATTATTGCCTTCATAATCCCCTTCAAATACCCATGACTTTTTCTTTGTGATAGCTTAGATGATTGCAATGTGGCATATTTGTTCTCTGCTTAGGTAGAATTCCTCGATCTGGAGCTCTCAAGGAAGACCCAACCTATTCCATACTCCTTTCTGTTTTTTGCCACCTTGTTAGCCTTAGTGTTAATATTCTTAAATGAATCATATGAGTTTTCTCTTTTTGTGGGTGCGTGTTTCTTTAAATCATAATTCCCTTCAAATAAAATTTCAACCATATATTCTTAAGGACTACAAATAACTTTTCACAATTTTCATTATAAAATAAGAGTAAGGAAATTAATAAAAATCCAAATTTTCAAAGACAAATCTCAAAAGAACATTTTTTAAAAAAATCATCCATGTTTCTTTACTCTTCAAAACATCACACTATGATTGAATCAACTAGAAAGAAAATTGGGAAGTTTTTAGCAGCAAAACCCTGAAAATTGAAATCTTGGGAACTATACTTGCATCCATCCACAAAAAAATATTAGTTTAGAATCTAGGGCATGATTGTTGGATTACAAGTGTCACAATCCCTAGACACTTGTTTGATGCCATTTGATGATGTGAGTTGACCCAACTAAAATACCACAATTTAAGTAAGTATGACTTTAAACATCAAATATTCATAAGTTTTCAAATTGTAAGGCTAAAGAGGAACCTCTGCTCCCAACCATTTCCACCAAAGGTGGATTGAAGGACCAGAGCCAAAGAACATTTGCATCAAAGTATACACTAATATTGTTGTGCTCCTAGCTAGACTTGTTTAGAATTTTCCTCCATGATGATAGAAGACTTGCATCAAACCTAGATGATTTTGGTTTCTTAATAAAGGGAGAGAGAATCATATCTTTCACAATAAATTTTCATGCTATGCATGGCTTCTAGTTGTCTCTTTCTAGTATCTTCATAAGCATGCATGGCTAAGGAGCATCCATGGGGCCCAACACTTGAGGAGTTTTGCTCTTATCACAACACTAATTACTCTAGGAACTCTTTAGGAATGAGAAGCTATGGACTCAACACTCATTGCAATAAAAATGACTATAAAAAATAACAAAGTTTTTTCATAATGAGTGTGTATTGTAAACATTGAAACATCACGGGCTATCGATAAACTCTAAGACTTGATAGTTTTAAGCCCAACTACTATCTCCCTTTTTTGCAATTTACAATGTTGTTACTAGTAAAATTTAGTACATGAAAACTCTATTTTATTGATGAGAATGATTAAATTCCTCTTTAATGCTCATGGAACTCTCATTTCACAAAATATGCATCAACTAATAGATGAGGCCCATCAAGAGGATTCTGGTGCCTAAGTCGAGGTCGAGGTTTACAATACTTTACCCCTTGAGATTTGTGGTGTGACCAATGTCAAGGATGAAGTAAGGTGGAAAAATTAGAGTTGCTAGTAAGCTTTGGTTGGGGCTTAGCTCAATTATGAGGAAAGGGGGGATAGTTTGGGACATCAATAAGGCCATCACCTACTTGTTAGAGACCTATGCTAGTGTGAATTTTGTGCTAGACATCTATAATGGTTCAATTTTAGTTGGTTGGCATATCACATGATTTTTAGTTTGCTACCACTTCTACAACTCTCTTTTCCAGTGAACTGTATCACATTCACTGGCATTAGAGAAAGACCCTCATCAAGCTAAAGATCACGAGCTCAAAGCAAATAAAAGTCACCATGTGAATGCTATATAACAAGAGATTTAGTGGACCCTTGTGCTAGCAAAGCTATTGTTGGAGGGGTGTGGGAACATTGGTGGTGCTAATAGTGCACTTTTGATAGTATGAAGTGGATCCGTTCTTAAGGATGTAAGTTAGCTTAAAAGTCATTAGGATGCTCTACTAGGCAAGCTTCCAAGTTATCATACTTCCTCCTCTTCTTTTATAGCTCTTGTGGACTTTATAACATATGGATCTAGCACCTCAACAACTCCTCTTAAATCTCATGTAATTGGGGTCCCTCTACGCA